>NW_027289264.1:0-21620 GCF_016086655.4 Lepeophtheirus salmonis | reverse complement strand
TTTAAATACTCCGTTAAATTTTTGGTTTAAATTGTTGAGCTTAGATTTTTATTTAATTTCGATGGTGTTACATGATAATATCAGGAAATCTTTCAAAGTTATTGTAAGTCTTTGGCAAGTTTTCTTACTGAGGAGCAATTCATCTCTTCTCTCTGGACTTATAAGGGTTGTTGCTTTACTAATGTTACCATAAAATTTTATTGTTAATTCACAATACCTGACAAACTTAGTCTAAATTTCCACTTTGATACGGATATTGGGATGATAATATTCATTCCATTGAATACTATATTTATCAAAAATATTCTTAGAAGTAATTGTGATTGGTGATCCAGTATCAGGTAGAGCTTATATTGAAATTGTTTCTTGTTGTGACTAGGATTCACACAACATTGGCTTTGAAGTATCTCGTTGTATGTAATTCAATACATTCCAATAAAAGTTGTAATAATTTTCTGCCCTTCTAGGTATACGTCGCACTTTCATAATATGTCCCTTTTTATGCCATTCAAACAAATAACATTAATACTCATGAGGTTTAACACTCCACAAAGAGTATAACCTTTGACATAGACGTGCTATTGTATTGTTTCGGCTGTTGGTATATCGTCGATCTCCTTTTGAATAACCAAATCTATTTATGTTACTTTTGGGGTAACTGACTTATTTTCAAATTTTCTTCCTCTTCAAACAGTATTAATAGAGTCTTGAACACCTTCTGATTTTACCTCCCTTTTTCATAATTCCTCATGCTTCGTAAGATTTAGTAATTTTCTTCAATGTCTCTGTTTTTAAATCTCCCCTGCCTTGAGATATTCTTGTCTCAATTCGTCGATATACGTGGCAACAATGCATTGAAAAATATACAACTGTTCAATAGACATATTTTCATCCTCTCTTGAGTTGCCCTGAAGTATTTTAATCTTCTTGAAAACAATAGATATATTTCTAGAAATTCTTCAAATATTAATTCCTTGCAAATATTGTTATCTTTGCCAAATATAGGCGTATCTGACAAAATGTTCGAGGCAATAACTTTTTCCAAATTTATAGACAAACGACTATCGAAGTAGGCATGTTGATCTTGAATGGAAATAATTTTCATATTACTACTAGAATAATATGACCTGAATTTACTTAGCCAATTCTTCATTTGCCCAACTGTTTTTGCATTTTTTGCAATGGTTTGGCTTGAGAGAATCGTTTGGTCCATAAATGTTAGACCTATCAACGGCTGGAGTAGATAGAGAAGTAGACTGAGAAGAATTGGAACGAATAGTTTCCATGGCTTTAAACAGAACCACTCTTCCCTTGGAACAACTTCGTGATACCTTTGAAATTCTTCCTCGAGATCCGATTGAATAATTTTATCGTTTTCTTCTTTGTTTTTTCCTGCATTACAATCCATCTTGGCATTAGCACCATCCTCAAAAGATTTATATCAATAACGACAGTGTTTAATAGCATCCTGTAATTCTTGGATACTGAATAAATAAGATGAATGATCCTTGTTCAGATTTATATGAGTTTTAGTACTTGTAATGACTCTAGTGAGAACACCTTTCATTCCTGAATAGCTGTTCTTTTATTTTAGTTGCCATTTTTAATTAATTACAAAGTCAAATACACAAACAACAACGATCAATTTGACTCACGTTCCACAAAGATTTAAACTTCACACAATGTACTTGTATTAATATATCTACTTGAAAATATACGCAATATAGATTTTGTTGTTGTAGCAGCCGACACCAATATTCTAGTGCTGTTTATGTTTCATTGGAAAAGTGGTATACATCTTTACATGCTTTCACCAAGCAAAAAGAGGAGAAATAAACGTCGAGAATTGAAGATTTCGTAAATTCAACTGAGAATGGCATCACCAGTTATATCTATATCTTGTTCATTCATGCCTGGTTAGGTTGTGATACTATATTTAGACAGGGTAAACTTCATTTTGTGTTTTATTAATACATCTAGGAATATAACGATGAACTTCGTTCTACTTACTGGTTTCACATAGTAGACGATGATACGCCTAGTCCTATTATTTTTAATTTGATGTATGTCTGTCTTGTAATTGCATTGCGTTTGAGCTTTGTAAATCAAAAACACTCCCAAATATAAAGGGTTTCTGGTAAAAACTGAACACGTTGAGTAACTATTAATAATTTACTTGCGCGTAGAATGCAAAATGTACTGACATCTACTCAAAATGTTCTGGGTTTTTTATATTTATATTTTGTATATCAGGAAAAACGAGTTCCTTGAAGAAGTTTGAGACAACCCGTATCTTTCAAGAATCTGCTGAAGTATTTGAGGACCAAACTACCACAACAGAGAAAGTAGAGCAAATAGGACTTGAATTGTTAATGTCTAGGCAAATTAAAATATTATTACATAAGCATATACACATATGAAAATTTCCTACCTTAGAGAATCCTCAATAAAATTTGAAAATTGGTTTTCAGATTTTATACGAATTATATTTTCTGTAGCTACGGTTGAAAAGGAAACTGGAAGATGGAAGATTTGCGTTATCATCAGTTCATGAAGGTAGCAACGACGTCTAAAACGACAATCAAGCCACAGCCTCTTGCTCCAACCAAAATGCTGCAAGGTATCACTTTTTGCAAATCCATCTGCAGGGCATTGAATGGAAAACATTGATGGGCGTTGAACCAAGTCAGTTTGATTGAGGCGGGATTTGTCGAACTAATCACAAAAAACAACACAAAATATACATTTTTAACTTTTTTTTATTTGATTGACCATTGGCATCAATAACGTCCTCAATACGGTCTCTGAACCGGCTGCAGGCTCTTCTGACCATCTCATTGTCCATGTTGCCAAATACCTCCTTGATGGAATCCATCAGGCTGGCCTTGCTGCTATTGGGATGTCTGTTGGTATGTCTCTCGACATAGCCCCAGACAAAATAGTCCAAAGGATTAAGGTCGGGAGAGTTAGGAGGCCACAAACCCTTGGTTACGACGTCATAACAGTTCTCGGTTAACCACTGCATGGAGATTTTGGACACATGGCAGGGTGCTGAGTCCTGTTGCCACACCCAAGGCCTGTCTTCGGCCTTATTGGACCTGGTAGGATCCTCCTCAAACATCTTCTTCACTTTGTCGACAAAGTCGGTATCCTTGACCTTCCTGTCGGCGCCCTCCTCCTTGGGTGCCCTCTTTATGGTGGCATCAACATCCCCGGTGTCCACTAGCTTCTTACGGATACGCTGAACAGTCCGTAAATTCACTCTTAAGGTTGAAGCAATCGTTGAATTGGATATTTGTCCTCCATTATTAACCAATGCCATGACTACGGCGGACCTCGAAAGCTCCTCGTTCCACTTATAGGTCTTTATCTCCTCATATCATGACGGCATGATGCTAACTGAACTATTAATCGTCAGCTGACGAGAATAGCTTTCCGATTTGGTAAACGTTTTTTTATTTGATGATGTCGTCTTCAAGTTATCAAGGTTTAAAGTAGGCGACAATTTGATCCCCGCCCTGTATAATGGTACTTGCGTGCCTTATTTCATGATCATAGCATTTCTGGTACAGTTTTTTTTTACTGGAGGGTGCAGGACAATTGAAAAAGTGAGTCAGGATAAAATTTGACAGAAATACCCACCTTTACTCTAACTGCAATAATTTTAATTTACATAGAATTGCGCTTCTTTTGGTACCAAATTTGTTTAGTGACGAATTTTTTCCGGGTTGAACCCTAATATGACTATATTAATACCAGGATTGAATACAACAAAAATCATCAAGAATCTCTAACGTTATTGTATGTTGACTTTTCTGAAGCTAAATCAATTCATTACTCGTCAATTCAAATGGGAAAGACACATTTTGTTTATCTTTATTTATTTAACCTTTTTGCTATTGAGAAAATTTATGACCGTCCAAGATTCTGCATGTGGATCTTAGTATTCGTTTGATCCAGATTTGTGGAAGTTTTAGTAGTCTTATATATTCCTTAGCCACCTTCATTGGTTCATCTAATGTAGTATCTCCTTATTTAAGTATGACTGGTGAAGGTGGAGGGTAATGGTTCCGCTTGAAGCTTCTTATTAATGGATATAGTAAGTTTCCCTTGAGAAACTATTGTACGACAAAGCGTCATTGACAGATACAATATTTTTCTACACTCCATGAGTTTGAGAAAAGTTTAGGAAATATGTGGAACTTCCGATGCAGATAGAATCAAATTTGTTAAGAAATAATTCAGTTGGGGATGACTTTGCCTCTCATACAGATATACCCAAGTACTCAGTCGAGAATTTAAAGGATATCTTAACAAATCTGGAAGGCCTGATTCAAATTTTAGGGGTTAAAGCTACACATTCACAAAGTGACACTAAGAAGTAAATGATTCAAAATCTAAATCTTCAAACACTTTTTGCTTTAATGATAACTAAAAAAGAAGGAGAGAGATACTCCAGGAGACTAGGCTAAGTGACCCCTGAAAAAGAAGATTCATAATAGGACAACAAACCCTGTGAAAGAAATCATAGGAAAAATGTTTTTTTTTTTAATGTAACAAACATTATAAAGAAAATGAAGGAATAATACAAATAATATTTATATCAAAAATGTTGTTATTGTTTTCAAAGATTTCACCAGCATGATTTATACACTATTGCATGCGCTCAAACAAATTGTAGAAGCTCTTTTTCCACTCTGATTGAGACACCTAAAAAACATAATTTTTAAACGCTTCAACAGCATCTTCTAGCGACGAAAATCGTTGACCACGCAATTTTTCTTGATGAGCCAGAATAAAAGAAATCATTGGGTGCCAAGTCGGGACTGTACGGCGGATGACCCATCAATTCGACGCTTTGGTTGGTCAAAGGGCACCAGTTTGAGCCGATGTGTGAGAGCTCGCATTGTCATGGTGAACAATGATTTGTCGTCTCTTGTTTGTTTTCGAATTTCTCCAAAGACTTCAGGCAAACAAATTGTACCACTCAGAATTGACTGTCCTACGATGCACAAGTGGAACTGTCGCCACATGACTAGTTTTGCCGAAGAAACAGGCAACCATTTGCTTCAAATTAATTCTTCCAGGAACAATTTTCGTTGGATTTGGCTCGTTTTCGAAGACCCACACGGTCGACTGTTTTTTCCGGCTCATATGCATAGATCCATGATTTGTCACCTGTGACAATCTTATAAAGATCTTTTGAATCACTGCAGGCGTATTTCTCCAACATCTCTTTGGACTAATAGACACGAGCCTTCTTTTGAGTAATTGTCAAATTGTGCGGGATCCAACAAGAGCAAACCTTTTTTACGGCCAGGTGTACTACATGCAATATCAAATGTATGTAGGTGAAACAAATGCCCCAGGATGCTTTTATCTCACGCCATGTACCATGACGATCTTGCATTATCACTTCACGCACGGCAACAATGTGATTTGGCATAACGGTCGTTTTTGGACGACCTTCACGGAATTCGTCTATGAGCGAGCGTTGGTTACGATTGAATTAATTTAACCTGTTTTACACAGTCCTATAGCATGGTGCTTCTTCGCCATACAAAGATGCAAGTTTATCAATGCAGTCTTGTGGTGATAATCCATGTCCAAAAGTTTTGAAATATAATCGCACGAAAATGTTCACGACTTAATTCCATTTTTTGTCAAATTAATTTTTTCAAGTCACTTTAAACAACACAAATGATGTTCGTACGTCAAAACATTCTGAGTACGATTATACTACAAAAATGTCAAACTTACCAAAGGAAATGCCAATTGCACCTCGCAACACTTAGTTTAGCCTAGGCAAGAAATATATATAGCCCGTACGAAGATCTGTAAGATTTTTGAAAGTAAATTAAACTATTGGGATAGAAATCTATTTTTAAAAAGTATTTGACTCTGTTTCAAACATTCACATTTCAAATAATTTAAACGAATGAATTTGTGTATATTTCATTCGATAGCAAAATATGGCATCGTAGAACCATAAAAAACATAATTATAAAATTAATGGAAGTATTACAAGGTTTTAGAAGAAAAATTAACTATAAATAAATCATAAGAAGACGAAAGGGATCCCTCAAGGAAAGGAAAGTCAAAGAAATTTAATCCCAATTAAGATAAGCTACCAATACTAAACTATTGGATATACAGGTAAAGAGAATAAGTAATGTTTTCTTTGAAAAATGGAAACTCATACAAAGCAAATTTGTTTACGTTATCAAAATGAATCTTCGATGGGAAAATGCGCATCACGATATCTTGGACTAGACTTTAAAAAATTATAATGGTAATAACCTAGTACATAAGAAGATCTGCTGAATTATTACCAACTTGAAATTGTATAGAAAATCAATCGGTGTCGAAATACATGGCTAAGAATAGTAATGATGGATTTACGAAAAATATATAGTTATAATTCCCATAAACCATCAGAATATGGTACAACCAACATTATGTAACTAAAAACGAAGGGAAGCTTCTGGCTCTACATGTTCAAAGTTATTGAGTATGAAAGTAGAATAAATTATTTTATGTTCAAAACTCCTAAGTATAGAGGATCTTGGGGTTCATGATCCGAAGAAACTGATCCAAAGGGAAAGGAGTATGGCTGATTGATTAATATTTGCAGTATGAGAATACCCAACTACGGTTTGTGGTTTTCTAAATTTATTTTAAAACTTTTTTGGCCATGCTTACCAAATTGCTCTCTGCTATTAATTGGCCTCCTCTATAAAAAAAAGTTGGTGCTTTTTTGTGATACAAAAATAAGTATTATAACTGATGTGGGGTATTTAGTTCCAAATATGGAACAAATTATATTAGTACTGCCCTTGCTCTGATTATTTTGATGAATTATGACTCGATCAATATTGAATGTTGTCTTATTCTTGAAAAATTAAATAAAATGGTTTTTAAGAAAATCCAAAAAGAACTCACAACATTTGAAACAGAGTTTCCTGTGACTTTGAGACAAAAAAACTTTCTTTATTGGATAGTTACTAAGTATTTCATCATCTATGCATGAAAACTTGATTTTAATATAAAGTAAGTCAAAAGAAAAGGATAAATATAATTCAATTTCCAAAGTCGCTATCAGGCGATATTTTAGTATCGAAGATCCTTCTTTTTCTTTGCTATCGTAAAATGCAGAAATTTTGCCTGTTTTGATCTCAAGATCCAAAGATTTTTTGGAACAGTGACTGTACTCTAAGGTGACCTTATTTTTGAATTTGAGAAATGTTGAGCGTCAAAGTTTTGAAATTTTTCGATTTTTTTCATAAAAGGGTTTGGATCTTAAAATCAAATATACATTTGGTGTTACAAAAAACTATACAGAACAAAAAATTTAGTTATATAAATTTACAATCGAAAATATTTTGTAATTTTTTTTCTAATGTTCGATTATAACTACTTGAAATGAGCTAACGATTCCCATTACTTGCATTTTATACTAGTTGTTTATTTGACTGCATGTAAAAAAAATTTTTATCCATATTTACAATATATGTTTGCGATTTGTCAAATGTTCGTAGACTACAATATTGTTTAATTATACCAACTCTAACCAGTGAGGGCCGTACGTCAGTATTGCGCTTTGTCCACCATGTTTATTTAGGCTATGCTTCTCAAAACTTGGAATACAGAATCTGAAGCCTTTTCAGGAGGGGCTACTTGAGAAACACACCACTTCGACATGGCTCACTGTCCTCATCCCAAATTGTCTTCAGAAGACCAATGCGATCAAGACTCCCAGCTCAAAACCTATCACGTGCCGATGATTGGCATGACCGCCTCAACGAACATGACAGATGCATCATCAAACAGCATGAGTACGCAAGAAACCAGTTTGACAAGACAGCGAATTTGCTCAACCCTATCCCCACTGGCACCAAGGTCTGGATCTAGGATCCAATTTCCAAAATCTGGGATCAGACAGCCACTGTTCAAGGCAAGAAACAAGATAGAGAATATTTTATCCTCCTTCCATCGGACAGAACCCTATGTAGGAACCAACGCTTCATCTGGATCATCAGATATCGCAGGTGCATAATTACAACGCCTTACTGCAAAAGTGCCCTCATGGATAACTATCAAGCTGCCAGGCTTTCGAACCCACAACGATCTAAAAGTTTAAGATTCGCTCTAAACAAATTTATCCCTTCAGATAGACTCAGGGATTGAAAGGATGTGTGCGAATGGACGTTAAGAGCTCGGCTCTTGAAGTATCCCTCATTACTAATCTGACGATGCTCTGACTTCAGAGAGCATTTCTCAGTACTATTATTATATTGCATTATATTTTATATAGAACACGTGTGAGAAATTGAAAAGAATAAAAATTATATATTATTAGATTATTTTGTTTTATTGATCTTATGGTAATGGTGATCTTTCTAGACTTGTCTTCCATTTTGACCTAATAGGAATTTCCATGCCTATACTTCGATATAATGACGGCCTTTTGTTTCCGTCACTTCAATTTCTTATCTTGCAAACATACTCTCTCCCCTTTCGAAAATTAATTTGATGTTTATTTTGATCATTCTCGTACCTTGATAATTCTCCTCTTAGTTTTCTTCTAAACATAATCTCAGCTAGAGAGTCACAGTCTCTCTTTGGTGCATTTCCAATTTCGGCTAAAGCTTTTTTTAATTTTGGTATAATTATAAAATATGTTTTCTATTAAATGTTTCATATTTTTAACTGATGATTCGGCATTTCCATTTGACTAAGCGTATTACGGTGATTAAATTTCGTGGATAATGCCATAAAAATTAGATAATTTTTTAAATTATTTACTTTTAAATTAAGGGCCGCCATCACTTCTTACATGTTTTTGGAACCCAAAGTCCTGAAACCAATCTATTAAAATATTAGTTACCTCTGTTGTAGTTTTTTTCAAAAGTTCAACCTTGGTTAATACATTAAATCGATCGACCATCAATAAAAAATCCTTATCATGTTGAAATAAGTCGAGGGATACTTGTTCCATAGGTTAAGTTGCTATCGTTTCATTATGTTGTGGCGGTTTTGTTTGAGTTGATTAATTTACATACATTTAGAGCACGACTCAATTCTTGTTGTAATTGAATTGTTCATACCAGGCCAAAGTATCTATGTAGGTTTAAATTTTGGGCTCTCGAACAATACCCGGATGATACCAGTCATAGGCTTTAATTTATCACATTAAAATACTCTGTTAATTTTTTGTTTAAATTGTTGAGCTTAGATTTTGATTTAATTTCGATGGTGTTACATGATAATATCAGGAAATCTTTCAAAGTTATTGTAAGTCTTTGGCAAGTTTTCTTACTGAGGAGCAATTCATCTCTTCTCTCTGGACTTATATGGGTTGTTGATTTACTAATGTTACCATAAAATTGTATTGTTAATTCACAATACCTGACAACTTAATTAAATTTCCACTTTGTTGCGGATATTGGGATGATAATATTCATTCCATTGAATATAAAGGTTCCGGCTTGAGAGAATCGTTTGTTCAATAAATCTTAGACCTATCAACACCGGTGTATATAGAGAAGTAAACTGAGAAGAATTGGATCGAATAGCTTCCATGGCTTTAAACAAAACCACTCTTCCTCGGCAACAACTTCGATACCTTTGAAATTGTTCCTCGAAATCCCATTGAATAATTTTATTGTTTTCTTCTTTGTTTTTTTCCTCTATTACAATCCATCTAGGCATTAGCACCATCTTAATAGATTTATATCAATAATGACAGTGTTTAATAGCATCCTGTAATTCTTTGATACTGAATAAATAAGATGAATGATCCTTGTTCAGATTTATATGAGTTTTAATACTTGTAATGACACTAGTGAGAACACCTTTCATTCTGAATAGCTGTTCTTTTGTTTTGGTTGTCATTTTTAATTCATTACAAAGTCAAATGCACTGACAACAACGATCAATTTGACTCATGTCTCACAAAGATTTAAACTTCACACAATGTACTTGTATTAATATATCTACTTGTTCACGGAACTTTTCCAAAATATACAACCTCTCACCGTCCACTTTTAATGTTTATTCTCTCCATTTTATCGAGCTTCCTTCTTTGTCGTTTTCAAGATATTATGGACTTCACTGTGCGGCCGACACCAATATTCTAGTGCTGTTTATGTTTCATTGGAAAAGTGCTACGCATCTCTACTATGCTTTCCAGATCCTCCAAGTAAAAAAGAGGAGAAATAAACGTCGAGAATTGAAGATTTCGTAAATTCAACTGAGAATGGCATCACCAGTTATATCTATATCTTGTTCATTCATGCCTGGTCAGGTTGTGATACTATATTTAGACAGGATAAACTTCATTTTGTGTTTTATTAATACATCTAGGAATTTAATAATAAACTTCGTTATACTTACTGGTTTCACATAGAAGACGATGATACACCTTGTCGTATTATTTTTTAATTTGATGTATGTCTGTCTTGTAATTGCATTGCGTTTGAGCTATGTAAAAAAAACATCCTTGCACACATAAAGTGTTTCTGGTAAACTGAACACTTTGAGTAACTATTAATAAATTACTTGCGCGTAGAATGCAAAATGTACCGACATCTACTCAAAATGTTCAGGGTTTTTATATTTATATTTTGTATATCAGGGAAAACGAGTTCCCTGAAGTTTGAGACAACCCGTGTCTTTCAAGAGTCTGCTGAAGTATTTGAGGGACGAAACTACCACGGAGAAAGTAGAGCAGATAGGACTTGAATTGTTAATGTCTAGGCAAATTAAAATATTCTACATAAGCATATACACTTATGAAAATTTCCTACCTTAGAAGATCCTCAATAAAATTCTGAAAATTTGTGTTCAGATTTTATACAAATTATATTTTCTGTAGCTACGGTTGAAAGGAAACTGGAAGATGGAAGATTTGCGTTATCATCATTTCATGAAGGCAGCAGCGACGTCACAAAACGGCAATCAAGCCACATCCTCTTGCTCCAACCAAGTGCTGCAAAGGTATCACTTTTTAAATCCATCTGCAGGTCATTGAATGGAAAACATTGATGGGCATTGAACTAAGTCAGTTTGATTGAGGCTGGAAACTATCAATAACGGTTACGAGCCTATCATGACGGATTTTAGTGCGGCTCATGATAACATTCTTTGCCAGTACCAACGTTTGTAGCTGCAGGTGACACAGGTTTTCAGTGTTTTCGCTTTTTAATCTTTATCGATCTAAAGCTTTGAATTTTTTTGGTTTTTCTAGTATCAAAATAATGTAAAATATAATGGTACTTATATGTGTGCCCTATTTCATGATCATAACATTTTGTTACAGTTTTTAACCGGCTATTGGAGGGTGCAGGGTAGTTGAAAAGTGAGTTAGGATAAAATTTGACAGAAATGCCCACCTTTACTCTAACTGCAATAATTTTAATTTACATAGAATCGCGCTTCTTTTGGTACCAAATTTGTTAAGTGACGAATTTTTTCCGGGTCGAACCCTAATATGACTATACTAATACCAGGATTGAATACAACAAAAATCATCAAGAATCTCTAACATTATTTTGTGTGGACTTTTTCTGAAGCTAAATCAATTCATTACTCGTCAATTCAAATGGGAAATACACATTTTGTTTATCTTTATTAGTTTAACCTTTTTGCTATTGAGAATAAAGGATGAAGAACATTCGATATATGTATTTTTTTATAATGTTGAACAGGTACTTTTATCTAATCTTAATATTTTTGTGGTCTTGTTCAATAAATATTTTAGAGTACTATTAAGAAAGACTCAAATTGTGGGGCATTTCTCCTTAATCATGAATTTCATCGTATAAGTGGTGTTTTGCGTCTTGAAATTCAATGTGATAATTGTGAGATTGGATAAAAATATTTTTTGAATAGATAGATACTTATGCTCTCTTTATACTTTTATAACAAAATTAAACTTCCTTCTCATTTATTCGACATTACATCATATATTGATAAATTGATTTATTATAATATAATTCAGTCAAGGCAGAGGAGTTAAGAAAGATTAGTATCTATATCATTTTTTATTCAAACATGTCTTTCAAGATATAAAACCTTCCTACGAAATTCAAGAAAATATTTTCACGAGAGGATAAGGGATATTTGACTTAAGCATATTAATCATAAAATGTGAAAATTACTCATTTAAATTTTAGAGTTTGGATCAATTCATAAGTCATAAGTCATACACAATCAATAGGAGTATGAATATTTCACAGTTTTCCCCTGGATAGCTTCTTCTTGGGATTCTGTAGAGGTAAGTATCGATAAATCTCTACTATTTCTATCATTTCTCATTTTCTGTTCTTCTATCAATAGACATCTCCTCTCAATTATCTCCATATCGAAGTTGTTAGATTGTGCTGGGCTTAGTCGGTTGTTATGCAATTCGAGTAGTGATCTTTTCAATTCATCCCGGATCCCAGCTTTTGCCTTATTGGAGGAGTGTCTTGATTGCTTTTAGTTTTACTGGAGATTCTTCTGATGGTAAAGAACTACAAACTTATTGAGTCCTGTTGGTATCTCCGACTTTACTATAATTCATCCTAATTCATCCTTTAGGGTAAGCAAAGGGGATCTTTCCTACCAGTAAGTTGATGAACTTGTCTAATTTTCTCATCTTCTTTTACATAAATTTTCATTGGATCAAGTTTCTCAGACTCATTCAAAACATGAGGATACTCTGGAAAAATGGACCCGAGACTCATAATTTGCGGGTCCCTCAAAGAGTTTTGGTTACCGATTTATATGTAATTGTTTCTAGAAAATATTTTGAATAACGTTAAGTTAACAAAAGTGAGTCTTGTAAATCTGGAGTGATGAATGCCGTGAAATTCATTTTATTTTCTTTATTCTTTATTGCAGGGATATTTTCACTTGCACCTGAATTCGGGAGTGCTCTCATATATTGTATATATATTGTCGTGTATAATGGTGTTGTGTTAAAAAAAATCTTGAGTAATTACCCTGTATTTATTTTGGAGTAGTTCATATTATTTCAATGTATTTTTCTTTCCTATAGTCATAATTGATCAAGTCTTTTACTTAACATAACAAATGAGGCGGTCGTATGACATATTTTATTCCCATTTTCGTTGATTTCACATAGAATGGTGAACAATATGGGATTCTAACCATTTATATTATATCGACTCAGGTATGTCATATTATTGGTTTATAAACACCCCAGAAGTTATAATAATCATAAGACTAAAATAAAACAATTTGAATTTTAAATTTTTTTAAAGCCTAAAATCATTCATGAAGACCTGAAGAAGTGTACTCTTTTGTTAACCAAGAATTAGGACCAAAGTAACAATGGGATAAAAATTCGTCCGAGGAAGACTCAAGACTTCGTAAGAGAGTAGAGTGGACTCTTTCATTGGGAAGGAAATTCCAGGATAGAAACAATGAAGAGATCCATTCATGATGAGTATATAATTTTAATATTTACAGAATCCATAATTAATAATTAATTTATTTGAATTTGGGGGAAAACACGGTATAATGCTATGATTATGATATTAATTATTACGGGGTAAAGACGTCATTATGAGGACATTAAAATCGTAAGACATATTAGCAATCACTAGTATGACAGAACTGAACTTTTCATTCGATTCCAAGTAAAAGGTAGGAGGGATCTTCACGATGAAGTCAAACATTCCAGACAGTCTAAAAATACACTTAACAGTTCTCTTCCATACACAGACAGTCTCAAATTAATCTTAAGGCATTCTCCAATACGTAATAATACTTATATACAAGTCAAGCTCAAACTAGGTGTGATTGATGTAATCTCCAAATGTATAAGTATATAAAGGATGCGTTGGTACATAATAAAGTAAATATCCTCCTCAAAAAAATTACTGCTGTATCTGTATTCAATAATAAGACTAAGTTTTCGTTGGACTGCCATTGGAATGAGGTTTTAGTAATTTTCTATATGTAGTCCTTCGTTTAAAGTAATTGATTTTGTAACTTTATCCCTAATCATGATTTAAATATATATATTTATAACTTTTTAGGGACACTTATGTCTAAATTTAATAATAACATATATCTAGTTTCTGCCTTCTCCTCACGCTTTTACACAAATCCCATATCTAATTTTGTGTAGATAGTGAGTAAACTAGATTATTGAGTACTTTAAATTTATTCAATTTTTGTAGCTTAAAACAATTATAACTTAATAAGACAGTGCTTATTATTAATTTTAAGAAATTATACATCATTTAATTATAATTTTTGTGAGTTAGAAATCAACAAAGGGGGGATAAAAGATGTCATGTAATTTTGATATAATTACTAGAAGCGCAGGATTTTTTGACAACTTAAAAGTGCAGCTGACGTCAATTGACGTAAATCGATTTATAGATTATTATAGCTTTATACCATTTACTAGCAAAAACGCAGTTGCTTTTGCTCTTAAGCTTCTGGCAATACAAGAAGTAGATCATGTTATTGTAGACAGGAGCATTTCTTGCTACATTGATCACAAACCTTTGGTGACGGCCCAATTCACTAAGAATCTGTAATTGCCAATAAGTATTAGTGTACGTATTTTTTTTAAATGTCCAGGCCGTATCAATTTTGTTTATGCTTATATATAATGGGTGTCCCAATCAATTATTCTAAAGTATTTTACCCATTGAAATATAGATACCCTTGATAAAATCATATTATCTTTTGGAGTTGTAATTTTTTTATATGCAATAGGCTGAGAAAATTAGTTAATTATCTGATATTGTAAACCATTCAACCATTTTGTGTTTACAGTGAAATTAGACAGAAACAGATCTAAATTCAGAATACTACCCCAATATTAAGTTGCTTCATTGACTTTTTGTTGAAGGAACAGATTTTGAAAGAAGTTTATATAGAGCCTATTAGAATAAAAAACAGGGCCAGAAATGACTCTTTCTTTCATTATATTGATTTGGGTATGTTAAGACTTCGTACGTACTCTATAAAAACCATAAATGAGTGATAGTCGAAAGAACACTTTGTTTAAAGTTCGATATCTCTGACCCCTAATTGTTTCTTCTTATAATTCCAGCTTTATGAAGAGATTTTAATTTTTCCTGGCAAATCCATGTGTTGTTAGGAGAAATACGATGAAATTTGAATGCAGAAACAGAACTTCTGGTATCTATCCGATGATGTATGTCCATAGGAATTTCGATTGGGGTGTTATTGGGACCAGAAACTGTCAAATATGGATATTTTACTAAAATGTTTTTAATACAAGAGTCAGATTTTTCAAATGTTTGATTGATAGAAAACATATCAACCTTTGATAACAGAATACCTGGAGTTAAGTAATCAGTCAAAGTAATAGGACAAAGTACATTCTTGCAGCTGATTAAAAGCTGATGAATAAAATAAATTCCTATTATAGAATTAGTTACATCAGCTACAACAAAAGTCCATGGATATTTCTTACTTAAGGTTTCGATTCCAATTAAAGAAATTAACTCTCCAAATACTTGAATTGCTTCCTTATTAGCCGTGACAAGCTTTACATGTGACAGATTGAGAGAATTAATTAAAGCTTTTGCAATAGTCAATAATTATATTGTAGCTCCTGCATAGATTAAAATATCCATTTCTACCAAATTATTCATTTGAGCTGCAACTTTGATAAAAAGCAACGCTAAACACTAAGGCTTGGCCGATTTTTTGAAAGTATAGGAGAATAATGATTTTATTTTCTCGATCTTTAACTCCTATTTAAAGATAGAACAGATATACACTATTTCTTACAAGAAAGTGCAGCATGTCTATAAAAGAAATGTGCTCGGCATACTTCGATTTGGATAATATGGAAAAAATACAAAGATTTGCATTTATGACTATAAATTTTATCTGAAAGTTTTGATGAGCAAACAGCTAATTTTTCAAATTTCCGAACTGTTGAGATACAAAGTTCGCTATTTTTTTATTTAGAGCGAACAACCTTGTATATAAATTTTGAACCGTTTTGAAAAATATTTAAAGGTAGCTCAAGGCTCCAAAGATTTCAAATTTTTTGATTTTTTCAAAAATGAATGTTTCGATTTAAATATCATCTTAACATTTCATTTTACAACAAAACTTATAAAAAAATAAATTTAGAAAAATAAATATGTTACTAAAATATTGTATAATTGTTTTCATTAAAGTTGTGTGTTATTTGGTCAAAATGAGCAAAGACAACCATAACTTGTATTTCTTGATATATGTCCATCTGATGCTCGTTAAAAGAAAATATCTCCAGATCAACTATTTATGTGACCCAAATTATTAGCATTTTATTAATTTAGTACTCGAAATAGAAAAATCTGGTTAATTTAGAATAAATTTCACCCTTTTCCTGACCTTTTCTATTTTTTGCATGTAGACACTATATTATATGGAATTAATCATAACCACAACTATTATGGAAGTAATCCGATCTCAATTCAAATTGACAGACATAAAATAAGCGAGGATTGTCAGTACATTTGTGTGCTTACAGTGTGAGTGTATCTTTTGAGGCTGGATGTCTGCTCGTCAAGCTTTATGCACCTAATAATGACCTGAATTTAATAAAATGGCTCTTTAAATATTCATCAATTCATCTAACATATGGCATCACAACATAAAAATTATTCGAACTTCTTTTTATCACTTTCTATATGAGGAACTCATTGATTAGCTTCTTATTTGACAGTATATAAGTTCAAGTTTTCATGCATAGATGATGAATTACTTAGTCACTATCCAATAAAGAAAGTTTTTTTGTTCTTAAAGGCACAGGAAACCTGTTTCAAATGTTGTGAGTTCTTTTGAATTTCTTAAAAAATCATTTATTTAATTTTCAAGAATAGACAACATTCATTATTGATCGAGTCATAATTCATCAAAATAATCAGATCAAGGGCAGTACCCCTAATCTAATTCTTTTTGATTCTGCACAGATGTTGACAATCACTCAAAGAAGGCTCGTGTCGATTGGTGCAAAGAAATACGCTCGCAGTTCAAAAGATGTTTAAATGATTTTCACAAGTGACGAATCATGGATATGACCTCGAAAAAAAACCCTGAAAAAAACAGTCGACCGTGAGTCTTCGAAGACGAGCCAAATCCAACGAAAAATTGTTAGTGGAAGAAGTAATTCGAAGCAAATGGTCGTCTGTTTCTTTGGCAAAACTGGTCATGTGGCGACAGTTCCACTTGAGCATTGTGGACAAAATCAATTCTGAGTGGTACTTACAATTTGTTTGTTTGAAGTCTTTGGAGAAATTCGAAAACGAACAAGAGAAGACGAATCATTGTTCACCGGGCTGCAAGCCAATGCGAACTCTCACACATCGGCCTGAAATCGGCGCCTTTGACCAACCAAACCGTCGAATTGATGGGTCATCCGCCGTACAGTCCCGACTTGGCACCCAATGACTTCTTTATTCTCGCTCATCAAGAAAAAAATGTGTGGTCAACGATTTTCGTCTTGAAGATGCTGTTGAAGCGTTTAAAAATTATGTTTTTGAGGTGCCCCAATCGGAGTGGAAAAAGAGCTTGCCACTTTGTTTGAGGGGATGCAAAAGTGTATAAAGCATGCTGGTGAATACTCTGAAAACAATAAAACGATTTTTGATGATATAAATATTCCCATTTTCATTATTAGGCCAGAAATATATATACCTGCCAACGTAATCTTGGATCCTCTAATATGGATATAAAATTTTGTGTTTTAAACTATTTTTATTAAATCATTGTAGATTCTTGTCATTGTTTTATTAAAAAAAAAAAACATTTCATAAGGCTAATTGGTCTAAGATATTTTGCATTAAGTGATATGCTTGATATTCACTTGGGTATATCTGTATGAGAGACAAAGTTATCCCCAACGGAATTATTTCTTGACAAATTAGATTCTATCTGCATCGGAAGTTCTACATATTTCCTAAACTTTTTCTCAAACTCATGGAGTGGAGAAAAATATTATATATGTCAATGACGCTTTCTCGTACCATTATTTCTCAAGGGAAACTTACTATATCCGTTAATAAGAAGCTTGAAGCGGAACCATTACCCTGCACCTTGACCAGTGATACTTAAATCAGTAGAAATTACATTAAATGAAACAATTAAGGTAGCTAAAGAATATATAAGACTACAAAAACTCCCACAAATCTGGATCAAACGAATACTAAGATCCACATGTGGAATCTTGGACGGTCATAAATTTTCTCAATAGCAAAAGGTTGAATTAATAAGGATAAACAAAATGTGTATTTCCCATTTGAATTGACAAGTAATTAATTGATTTAGCTTCAGAAAAGTCAACATACAATAACCTAAGAGATTCTAGATGATTTTTGTTGTATTCAATCCTAGTATTAATTTAGTCATATTAGGGTTCAACCCGTAAAAATTCGTCACTTAACAAATTTGGTACCAAAAGAAGCGCGATTCTATGTAAATTAAAATTATTGCAGTTAGAGTAAAGGTGGGTATTTCTGTCAAATTTTATTATAACTCGCTTTCTTAATTGTCCTGCACCCTCCAATAGCCGGTTAAAAATTGTACCAAAAATGTTATGATCATGAAATAAGGGACGCAAGTACCATTATATATTACATTATTTTGATACTCGAAAAAAACCAAAAAATTCAAAACTTTTGATCGATAAAGATTTAAAAGCGAAAACACTGAAAACCTGTGTCACCTGCAGCTGCAAACGTTGGTACTGCAAGGGCTTTACTTGGATACGTTAAAATTGTATTGTATGAAGCAAAGAATGTTATCATGAGCCGCACTAAAATCCGTCATGATAGGCTCGTAACTGTTATTGGATAGTTTCAGCCTCAATCAAACGACTTAGTTCAATGCCCATCAATGTTTTCCATTCAATGACCTGCAGATGGATTTGCAAAAGTGATACCTTGCAGCACTTCGGTTAGACAAGAGGATGTGGCTTGATTGCCGTTTTAGACGTCGCTGCTGCCTTCATGGAAATGATGATAACGCAAATCTTCCATCTTCAGTTCCTTTTCAACCGTAGCTACAGAAAATATAATTTGTATAAAATCTGAACACAAATTTTTCGAATTTTATTGAGGATTCTCTAAGGTAAGAAATTTTCATAAGTGTATAGAGCATGTAGTAACATTTAGTACCTAAACATTAACAATTCAAGTCCTATCTTATCTACTTTTTTGGTTATTTCGTTCTCGAATACTTCAGCAATTCTTGAGACACGGTTTTTGTCTCAAACTTCTTTAAGAGAACTTGTTTTCCTGATATACAAAATATAAATATAAAAAACCTTGAACATTTTTGAGTAGATGTCAGTACATTTTGCATTCTACTTTCCAATGTTTATTAATAGTTACTCAAAGTGTTCAATTTTTACAGAAACTGCTGATGTGTGGGGAGTGTTTTTGATTTACAAAACTCAAGAGCAATGCTATTTTAAGACAGACATACATCAAATTAAAAATAATACGACAAGACGTATCATCATCGTCTTCTGTGTGAAACCATTAAGTAGGGCAAGTTTACCCGTTAAATTCCTAGATGTATTAATAAAACACAAAATGGGTTACCTATTCAAATAGTATCACAACCTGAACAGGCATGAATAAGACAAGATATAACTTGTGATGCCATTCCAGTTGTATTTACGAAATCTTCAATTCTCCACGTTTATTTCTCCTCTTTTTTGCTAGGTGGATCTGAAAGCATGTGAGATGCTACCACTTTCCTAATGAAACATAAACAGCACTAGAATAATGGTGTCTGGCCGCTACAACAACAACATCTATGTTGCTATCTTTTGTATGCTCTAATACAGCTGAAACAATTTATTTATCAAACATCGTGTCCTTCTCTCTGCAATTAATTTGACAGGAAATATTTGAACTAAGATTTGTTTTGCTCGTTCTTCAAAAATACTTCCTGGTTGAATGTTGGTATCATTTCTAAGTTATCCAAACTTATGAGGCGCTCATTTTTCCCAGTTCTTCGTTTGTGTTTCGTGATCTTTAACGTTGGGAACATAATAATATCTGATGTGTAATCGTTCTTACTATGACTTATGTATTCATAGCACCTTGTATGTATTAAAGAAACAAGTAAATGAATATAGACTCAGTCTTATATGTACTATCAAAGTAACAAGTAGTGTTTTACTTTATAATCTTTAAGGATGATTTAGTGCTACATATTTGTAATTAAAATTATCAACCGTGAGCAGTTGGCAAATTAACCAATTAAGTCAAAGTTAATCAAGTCCATAATATCTTGAAAACGAAAAATAAGAAAGCTCGATAAAATTGAAAATAAATATTAAAAGTGGACGGTGAGGTTGCGTATATTTTGGAAAAGTTCCGTGAACAAGTAGATATACTAATACAAGTACACTGTGTAAAGTTTAAATCTTTGTGAGACTTGAGTCAAATTGATCGTTGTTGTTAGTGCATTTGACTTTGTAATTGATTAAAAATGGCAACCAAAACAAAAGAACAGCTATTCAAGAATGAAAGGTGTTCTCACTAGAGCCATTACAAGTACTAAAATTCATATAAATCTGAACAAGGATCATTCAAATCTTATTCATTCATATTCCAAGAATTACAGGATGCTATTAAACACTGTCATTATTGATATAAATCTATTAAGGGGGGTGCTTATGCATAGATAGATTGTAATGAAGGAAAAAACAAAGAAGAAAACGATAAAATAATTCAATTGGATCTTGAGGAACAATTTCAAAGGTATCACGAAGTTGTTGCCGAGGGAAGAGTGGTTCTGTTTAAAACCATGGAAGCTATTTGTTTCAATTTTTCTCAGTCTACTTCTCTATCTACTCCAGCCGTTGTTAGGTCTAAGATTTATAGACCAAACGATTCTCTTAAGCCCAAAACCTTGCAAAAAAACAGTTGGGCAAATGAAGAATTGGCTAAGTAAATTCAGGTCATATTATTCTGGTACTAATATGAAAATTATTTCAATTCAAGATCAACATGCCTACTTCCATAGTTGTTTGTCTATAAATTTGGAAAAAGTTATTGCCTCGAACATTTTGTCAGATACACCTATATTTGGCAAAGATAACAATATTTGCAAGGAATTAATATTTGAAGAATTTCTCGAAATATATCTATTGTTTTCAAGAAGATTAAAATACTTCAGGGCAACTCAAACAGAGGATGAAAATATGTGTCTATTGAACAGTTGTATATTTTTCAATGCATTGTTGCCACGTATATCAACAAATTGAGACAAGAATATCTCAAGGCAGGGGAGATTTAAAAGAGAGACATTGAAGAAAATTTCTAAATCTTACGAAGCGAGAGAAATTAAGAAAAGGGAGGTAAAATCAGAAGGTGTTCAAGACTCTATTAATACTGTTCGAAGAGGAAGAAAATTTGAAAATAAGTCAGTTATCCCAAAAGGTAACATAAATAGATTTGGTGATTCAAAAGGAGATCGACGATATACCAACAGCCGAAACAATACAAATAGCACGTCTATGTCAAAAGGTTATACTCGTTGTGGAGTGTTAAACCTCATGAGTTTGAATGTTATTTGTTCGAATGGCAACAAAAGGGCCATATTATGAAAGTGTGACG
>NW_027289263.1:0-1080 GCF_016086655.4 Lepeophtheirus salmonis | reverse complement strand
ACAGAATATTTCTTTCTCTAGGAATACCCTGAGTGAGAAACTACGCACATTGAGCTCAGGAGACTAATTTCTCCTGAGTGGTGATACATGATCTACTGGGATTCTGTGAGCTTTTAAACTTTTCTTTCTTTTAAAAAAATATCCAAAAACTAAGGCCCTGTGTTACTCTTTGTCTTTCATGATCACACCTACTAGTTATTACTTTATTTTTAGATCTTTCCTCCTCAAGAATGAATGACAATGAAAAGGGCTTTCGAAAATAAAAAAACCTTTTTCAGTTGTAATTAAAAATAGCTTCCACTTTCTAAAACATATTTTATACAAATTTTGAGATCTTTATAAAAACTATTTATGGTTATCATAGGCGAAAGTTTTAAATTTTTCTAGGGGTGCCAATTTCTATTTATTTTCATATTAAGTATACAGAATATTATTGTTCATATAATTAAATTTGTGAGTCAAGGGGGTTGGGTCCCCATCTACCCTCAGAGTCTCCATACGGTAAACCTAGTTCAATAATTCGTTTTATTGTTCGAAATAGTAAGGAACATAACTATAACGAAACAAAAACACGTGATCAATATTGGTCCAAGGTAGTGGTCTACGCAATACGTTTTTGTCAACTAGGGCATTGAGTTTACTTGAAAATTTCTATAACTAACTATTCAACCTCCACGATTATATCCTTTTAATGAAATAATAAGTTCATTCTGCGAAGGACATAAAAAATTGCATACGTCATGAATCATGAAAATCATGAAATTAGACCATCTATGCTTTCATAATAAGGATATCTTTGTGAGAGATAAACAATCTAAAAAAAGGAAAAATGAATACCAATATCTTGCAGGTTTACCAACTTAATATTAAATTATATTTACAACATATTCCAGGGCTGTCGACAATTTTCACAGCTCTACTTATTATTAAATTTATCTTGCTTTTGAATGTTGGAAAAATCAGTTGATGTTTTTCATGATCTAGCTCCTTTTTTGAAGAATTTTTTTAATATTATATAGTACTACTAATGATAACTTATTATCAACTACAGGGCCGTGCAGAATTATTTACCAATTTTTG
>NW_027289262.1:0-1889 GCF_016086655.4 Lepeophtheirus salmonis | reverse complement strand
TGTCTAACTAAACCAAACACAAAAAGTTGATATATTGCCCTACCATAAACATGATTCGACGCAGAGCTTGACCACTCCATCCACCAAAAAAACCCTCAAATTTAAAGGCTACTATGTATTACAACAAATAGTATACAGTCAAACCTATACAGGCAAGGGGAAAATGAAAACAATCGCTTAGAGTAGGTTACTATTTTGTAACGATTATAATTTTGACAACTGGATATGACCACTTAGTTCGGTGATACGTTTCAAACATGTTTTAATTACGAAAGCAAAATTCCTCAGTTTGAGATGTTAAGCATGTCTCCTAACATTATCTTAAGGTATGTAAGATTGTCAGTAGTGTAGGTGAGAGTCAAGATACTTGTTACGGAGGAGACATGGTTACACTCCCAATAACTTTTAAAATGTAAAGTTATCGAAGAACTCTGTTTTTATACAATTGAATGTATTCCTTTGTTGATCAAATCAACATAAGCCCTGGTTTAACTAATGCTTACAGTTATATAGCAAATTTCGAATTAAATGTCATAGTCGAGCATGTTGCTCAATTAACTAAAAAATGCTTGTAATATTATATTAAGTTTCAATATTCAGTTCACATCATTTATTCTAATTCCATACTATGGAGAGACTTATTACACCCCATTTTTATTTAATTATGTACATTATATTTAATTATGTTTTGTTTTTGTGTAATTTCATGTTATACTTTAATTATCCATCACAGTGAATAGTCAAAAAAATATTTTTTAATTTTATTATTAACTATACTCCATTTCTGTAAATGTTTTATTTCTTTATCTTATATCTGCAATTATAAATATTTACTTTATGCTGACAAACTGTAATAAAAAATAATAAAAAATCTTGAATATAACATGGCAGTTTTTCCTCTTTTAATTTGTCTTCTCTGGTGTATCAAGTATCCTACTTTTTGTTTAGTTTAAAAAAACCCCAATAAATGAACATTAATTATTGTACTGCATAAAAATACTTGAGAATTATTTTTCTTATTTCATGTTGCCCGGGCGTTCCTGTAAAATTTTAGGTATCTCATAATGCAAATAAAAAGTTACATACAATGATTGCTTTTACTGTATTTGGGTCCACCCTGAATAGTTTTTAGAGGAAATATGAAAAAAAGCACATATTTTATTATAAACAAAGGGTTTTTATAATATTAAAATTGGGCCTTTGATATATTAATATGGAAAAAATATGGTTTTTTTAATGCCCTGAATAGTTTTTGGGAAATATGAAAAACTCTCCAGAGCCCAGGTATCTGGTCTGATCAGAATGAAACATAGTCTTAGGTACGTATCTCAGAATTCTGAACAACTATTTTTGTATGTGTAAAGTCTTATATCTGTCTTTCTTTGTGAAATAAATGCCCTGGTTATGCGTTTTTATAAGCGGACATACATACACCAACCATAATATTATATTATAGTTGGATATATAAATTATATTACATTTTTTTTATTAAAAAAAAATTGATAACTTCATATGTATAAATGTTATTGTTGGGTTTTGATCTGGAAATCCTATACCAGTCTGAGACCGTTATATTTTTTGTTGGTCCAAATTAGTTCGGTCCAACAAAAAAGCTTACTCTGGACCGGTCTCATATAAAGATTCGGTCTACAGGGTCTCCACGATAAATTGGAACATCTTAAAATTCAGCCTGCTTGATAAAATGGAATTTGGAGTGTATTTGTTAATATGAAAAAGTTAGACATGATATTAAACAATAAATTTATTCAACATGTCCTCCCTCAGAGGCCACCATCTTCTCCATCCTGCCCTTAAAGCGATTTGCATGCCCTGATGACTTCCGTGGAATCGACAGCATTCCACTCCTCGTAATGGAGCCCTTCAGGGCC
>NW_027289261.1:0-10700 GCF_016086655.4 Lepeophtheirus salmonis | reverse complement strand
CACAACTTCCACTTTCAAACCAAGTAACACAACGACATATACATGTTTCTTCTACAACGGCACATATTGTAGAAAGCTATAATATATGCAAGGGCAGTATTTGAAAGTTCTGTCGCAAGCCCAATGCTATTGAGTTCTAAAAAATATCATTTCTACTCCAAAATTAATATAAGATCCTCATTGAATTGCCTATAATCGAATAGAAAGAATTTCTCTCCATTTGTTAGGTAGGTACTCGGTTATTTGAGAATGAATGGAACAATGGATTATGAAGGAGATCAATTATAAACCTTAAATTATATTTGAGAAGGTTTATTTTTTTCCTTAATGTATGTATATATATGAAGGCGATTTTCCCAGGGTCAAATTCCTTAGAGCAAAACATCCTAGGCCCTTTTTTCTCATTTTTTTATCATATCCTGTTTTTATGTTGACACGTCACATATTATTTTTACTGAGCCTAAGAAAAAATACCCCTCAGTTTTAGACTAATAAACAGAATATGTAACTGAGCACCATTCCAAAAAAGTGTGTCTAATGTTGTTAAACAATTTACCACAATCTTTACATGGAGTGTTGAAAGACATATTCATGTGGCTATTTGAAATTAAGCTCTGAATTTTCTTTATCAGCTATTCGAGAAGTAGATGATATAATCTTATGCATCCAATTACTACATAGATATATTTAATTCCCTAATCTATACATAACACCTTCAGTCTTCTTTTGAATGAGAAAAATTCATTTTCAAATGCCAAGAAACCGGCACATTGTGTAGCTTGGTATGTCTATTGAGAGAAAAAGTAAACTTCTCGGTAAAAAAGAAACAAAGCGAACACAATTTTGTGACTGTCGCTTTGAAAAGTTATCACTCTGGAAGAAAAAGTTTTAATTAGGCTAAAAATATTTATTTAAGGATATATTTTTACAAAAATTTAGGGACAACCCTAAGAGAAGTAAGGATTTACTTTCATAGTTGAAGCAGATACTGAAAAACCACAATTTGTCATTTGAAAGGAAATTTTGAAAATAATAGACATTGTGCTTAATAAATTTTCAGATATTAAGAAGTCAAATTAAACATATAGCCTAGTACTAATTATCTCTAAAAATGGAATGAAGAAGGATCAACCCAAACAATTTCGTTTCCTTAGGGTCACCGCAACTTGGCAAAGGTTATTAAGGGGTCACGGTACCAGTTGTTGTTGTTTTGTTGATGATGATTTGTTTTGATAGCTCCAACAACAAACCTTTTTGCATCTATAGAAGGTAAAATCTTATATTTTCTACCCTAAAAGTGTAAAATATGTTATTTTTTTTACAAAAATAAGAAAATACGTTGTTTTTAATATGTAAAATATGTTGGGAAATAAGTGATCACATATTTTCCCTACTTTAAATGTATGTAGAAAGATCACCACATATTTTAACTAGTAGGGTTGAAGTCTCATTTTGCTTAAAAGTAATTTTTCCTTGGGATATTTTGCCTTAATGTATATAACTAGTATATATGTTGTTATTATTATTATGTTTTTCTTTTGTTGAAATGTATGTTTCCTTTGAATTTATAAACCAAAATACATAATGTTCATTACTATATAACACATTAAAGGATTGTGTTCTGTTGAATTAGTTATGTAATTATGCTCTTGCCTCATATTATGCTTGTTTGTCAATCCATGAGTATTTTCCAATATAAATAATCCATCATGTCTAATTAAATTAATTAATAACGGAAAAGGGATTAGCACTTATTTTTCTCGAATCGTTGTTGTTTTTTTCTATCTTATTATAATAGATATTTTAATATCTATTTTGTCTCTGATTCGAATTCGTTGCATTGAGAGATTTTGTATATTATGCATGCATTGAAATTTTGGGGCATAATTCCATCCTTTTTTCCAACAGAAAACAACCCTTTAATGTTTTTTTATATTTATAAAAACTACATTTTATTTTAATTCAAAAGGAACATCAATTTCAACCAAAAAATATAACAAATATACATGAACATCATTTATCTATATACTAAGGCAAAATATCCTTGAGGCGAAATGCCTTTAAGGTAAAATGGTTTAAGACAAAATAGTTTGAGGAGAAAATACATAGCGCCGGTAATTATCACTCCTCTACTCTATCTAGTATGTTTGAACCCCAAAGATCATGGACCAAGTCAAACTGTGCTTAGATTATACTTCACTCGCTTGTCGAGAAATTTCAGAGGTTGGACTCTGAGATCAGAAATAGTTTATAAGTCTACTAGGAAACATACCCAACATATTCCGTAAAAATATTATTTTGTCCAATTTTCTTAAGGTGTAACTCAATCTTAGTCTTTTTAAGATGATGGAATAATCCTCTATGTTAATTTTATTTTTTAACTCAAATGTCATAATCGGTAAGTGCTGGGAGACCCCCTTATACAACCAGAGGGTACTTCCGTGTGCCCGGGACCTATTTTCATAAATGCAGACTTTGTTTATAATTATGTATCTCAACCGTTGGTTATTTCTAACAAAATAACTATTTACAGAAAATCGCTTTCCTTTATATACTTCATTTTCATTTATTAGAAATAACGTTCATAGTGTGACAATTTAAGTAATGACGATATTACTCATCTTAATGCTTACAAATTCAGATACCTATATAATAATATTCAAATAAGTGGTCTAAATAACTTATATCAATAAGTCATTTGTCTTTATAGTGGTTATAGGGTCCACCTTCGGGCAATCAGGGATTCCCTTTTATATATAATTTATAATTGCACCTATAACTTAACTCAAGAAATTATAGACTCAACAAATATATTGAAATATAAATTTATTTAAAAATACAAACATACATTTTAAGGGACAATCTGAATAGCATCACAAATAGAGGAAGCAAAGAGATAGTTGACACATTTTTGCCATAACAATCAGCTTAAAGAAGGGATATGGGGTTCTATGTTGTTTTTTTTGGGAAGTTCAAAGGCATATGCAACTTTCATTAGATAGCTAATGGGGGTTTAGCTAAAATATTAGTTTTAATATTGGCAATTTTTTAAACCAACTTGTTTATCGATGTGACAAGTTGGTGTTTTTATGATTATAAATAATGATTGATGATAAAAGACAATGTTAGTGTTTATCGATATAATTAAAACAAAATTTTATTTTACCAAAAATATACTAATAAACATATTTATGTACGTAGAAAATGTATAGAGAGAAAAAAAATTATATTTCTTTAAACTTAGCATAATTATATTACCGTGCACGGAAAATTATTCTGGAGAAAATTGCAAAGTGTTCAAAATTGTCATTGGGAAATTTACTATCATTTACTAACAAAATCAGAATACCTCGGCCCAAAACTTGTTTTGTGCAATAACATGGCCACCAAAACGTTAAAAACCAGTGCCTAATTCACAAAGCATTTAGACCCCTATGAATACTTCAAAATAAACTCCGACTTTATGGGTTCAAAAATTCAAAAGTACATTAACTACGCTGCTAACAAAGAAAAACAATTATTTATCTAGTACGGTATTTTTAAATGGGACAGTCACGGTAAAACCGGAACATCCGGTGAACCTACTATAAATAATATAAAAATTAATATTTGTACAATATACGGGACCTGGAATTTATTTAACAGTACTCGGAGATATCCAACGTACTTTGTGAAGTGTTGGTTTGGTTTTTTAACCTGCTTGGTAGGTCTGCCGTAGTATTAATCAACTCATGGGCTCACGGAGCATTTGGAGGGGGACTATATGCTTTGTGAAGTTGCGGCGTTGGTTTTTAACCTGCTAGATGTCTTTGACATAGTCTTAAATGACTCATGGACTCGGGGTTCATGTTGAATTATTCGTAGGGGATCTAAATGCTTCTTGAAGTGGCAGCAGTGGCTTTTTACCTGCTTAGTGGCCCTACCATTCAAAAAACAAGTTTCATGCCGAGGTATTCTAATTTTGTTATTAAATGAATGGAAATTTTCCCAATAGCAACTTTCTCAATGACCATTTTTCTAGAACCTTATATTTCAGAAATTTTAAATGTTTCTTAAGAGGCTTTTGGGTTTTATTTTTGTTGCCCAACTAGCGTGAGCCAACATGCCCCTCGCCTACTCTTTGATTTCAAACACTAATATCTCACTAAATACATGCCCAATAAACTCGGCTCAACTAGTAAATTAACTATGAAAATATTATCTTTGCACAAATAAAAAGAATAAACGCTTATAATTAAGTTTCAGAAGAAACCCCGAGGTTGTAAGTTCAGAAAATGAGTCACTCCTCTACATTAGGTGTTTACTCTAATTACAATAGGCCGGTTTGTTTTATCAACTTTTTTAGAAAAGTTAGGCTTTGGTAAGGTTGCATATCCCAAAAAAAATTTCATTTTCATACAATGTCATCATTAGGTAGCAGATCTAGTTCAAAGTTTGAAAGGAGACAAAAGTTATTTACTTCGTCAATAAAGATTGAAATAAAGAATTAATCGTTATTCACATTTATTAATGATGATAGACATTATTTTGATCTCTAAAAAAGATGAATAAAGTTTTTTTTTCCAAAAACGTCATATGGGGCAAAAAGGAGAGAATAGAATAAGAAAAATTTGATTTTTCCTTTCTGACAATGGAAAAAAACGAATTATGCGCTCTATATAAGGCTCAACAAATTTTCCTAAATTTTTCTCATTTTTACTCAATAAGACAATAAAAAACACATTTTTAATACTTTTTATAGGTTAGAAAAATGTCTATCAAAACTATCTCATGCAAAATAGCTCAAAATTTATTCTAAGTATAGATATTCACTAAGTAAAGATTTTTTTTTGTCTTTTTTCATAATTTGATCGAGATGTGGCGCCTAATGATGACTTTGCATTTGTAATTTTCATACAACATGACAATTTTCCACACTACCCACTCTAACTCACAAACTCGAAAGATCAACTTATTAAAACATTGAAGAATGACGACGTACCACGTGTACACATTAGACCTGATTTACTTCTAGATAATAGATATAAAACATTCAAAAAGTTAACCCTCAAATGTTTTTATTCCACATTAGCAACAGACCAAAAAAAAGCGTCTTTTTATATAATATTCAAGGAAAATTTGTCAAACTGCAACTTTTTACATCTGCAATAAAAAGAGATCAAAGTGTTATAATAGACATAATATTGTGTCATAGTTTTTTTGAAGATTCCATAAAATATACGAAGTATAGATCTTAATAAATGTTGACGTTGCTTTTATAAAGGATTATAGGGAGTATAAATTCTCTTCAGGACACCATTATATCTTAATAACAATAATATTTGAACATTACTTATGTTGAAGTATTGTTTGATCCTTTCCTCACAGCTTATAGCTTCTTATAATAACTGGCATTTAAATACTAAATGCTATAAATATGTTTTCAATTGAAGTGTTGTGTCTTGACGAGGGAGAGGAGACACAAACTATTTATAGGTGGAGAGATCCAGGACGACCGAGAGAAGTGAGGAGAAGGAAAGGCGTTTGAGGAATAAGACAATACTTATTTAAAGGAACATGTGTATTCTTTATAATACAAAAACCCCACTCGATTAATTACAATAAATACATGACTATTTATACTAGGTATGACACTGTACTTTAATACGTATATATTTACAAGAAAATACGAGACGAGAAGAAGAAGAACAAGGGGAAGGAAATACGAAATCCATTACAAGAAGACTAAACCAAGCGAAAATTTTTAATATCTTCCGTGTTCACGAGAATGAATTTATCTCTCATTCATCCAAGTAGAATATATCAATAAAACAAGATGAATAACTCTAAAGACAAAAAATGATTTTTTTGGACACAAGTACAGCTACAGGGTGATTCAGATAAATTTGGAAAATCTTTAAAGGCTTTAACGAACAAACTATGTAGATGGGGTTGAACCATAATTTTTGATTGTTTGAAGGCTCCATTGAATGAAATTCAATTATTTATAATGAGATCCGCCTCTCTTGATAATCTCGGCCACACTGCGCCGGAAGCTTTGGCAGGTCCGGGCGACGTCTTGCGGATCCAGTTTTGTCATTGTACTAGTTCTAGTTTTGCACTTTTAATTAACATTCCCTTGATGGATGAATTAGCCCAAGGAAGAAATTACAACTTCTAACAGGAAAGTACAACGGCCCACAAAGCCAAAAAAGTGCAGGAAGTCTAGGCCACAAAATGTCTTCACTTTTAGAACAATTGTAAGTGTAGTTTTTAAATAATAGCAAATATATGGTTCCATCCCCTCTAGTTCGTTCCTTATAAGCCTTTAATGATTTTTCAATTTATCTGGACCACCCTGTATGTTTCAATTTATGAATTACTCACGCCAAAAATAACAAACTAACAAATAGAAAATAACATTTTTGTATAAATCTTTTTATACATAATTATCAGGCAATGGCGTTCTTGTAGATTATTTTGTATAAGATACTCTGAACTTTTGTGATCATAAAATTAAACTTAAAATTTGAACTCTTTTTCGTCACTTTTCGCCGTCCTATAACCCTGATGTCAACCCCATCAACATGCACACAAAAGGTGTAGTCAATAGAAGGTCTAAAGTGTCAGTCATTCAAATACTAAGGCCTTACAGGCCAATGTTAGCCAGCACTGAGACGCTATGACAGATGACTTGATCCACAGCGGGTGTCAGGCCTTGTGCCACCCCCTGGAAGTCATCATTTCCGCTAAGCACAGCTACATTAATTATTAAGAGAGCTCAGACACACATCTATTAATTACATTAATTTAGTTAAAATTCTATTTTTAATTAATAAATTATATCTTGTTGATGTTTAAAATTCAAAATTTTCAGATATTAATGAACCACTCGGTATTTAACCGAAGCAACTAACTCAAACCCAGTTTTTCTTTTTCTATTAGATTTTAAAAATGTTGTGTTGTTCAACTAGTAAATATCTAAGACTGATATTCTTAACAATGCTCAAAAAGTTATATAAACAGTCCCAGTGTCCTGTTTGTCTTTGAATGAAAATTGATTATTGAGTCAAGAATATACATAAATATTAAAATATTTATATATTATTAGTAACTAATAACTATATAAATAATTTTGAATGAGTTGGTTTTATCACTTTGTGCATTGCTTATCAAAAATATGACTTTTAAATTGTTGGAATATATATTTTTATACAAACTTTACCTTTTCTAACATTTTATGATTGACTTGTTGGAACATGTTAAAGAGAACGTTTTTAGTATTCTCAGGTCTAAACTCTTACATAAAAAGTAAGGTTTTTTGAATTATTATTATTTTTTTTTTTACATTATAAAAATGTCTTCGGTTTGAAGAGACATTCTTTCTAGCATGTGACTTCACCTACCTAGGTTATGTGTACATGGCGAACTTTTTATAAAACTAAAGCCTAAAGACTTTTAAGTTGACAAAAACCTACGTGTAGAATTGTAAATTTGAAGCAGTTTCAGTATATAAAAAAAACCCAAAACTAATATGGTAACCCTAAAATTTGAAGAATGTTTAGAATATAAGCAACTTAGTTGCCATAATTATACTGGTCCATGCGTTATTATTTACTCATCTGTATTATGCAAATTTTGAGAAGTTAAGTGTCATTTAGATGCATGGAGACATTGTAAATCGACTTACTCGAGGCCCAGTCTACTCCCCGATGGCCTAAAGGGACAATCTCGCACGGAGGAGCGTTGCTACCTCAATCCTCTTCCCGCACTGTATGCTCAGGCTGGCGACTAGGACAATGTTTTTCTTAGCAATCGACAGCAAATTACGTATTCTACAAAATTGTTCATATGAAAATCATACAAAAATGACTCTTAACCTCTCAAAATTTGCTTAGTAGAGATGAGTTAATGATAACAGTTGTCTCGGTATTAGATTAGCTGCAACCAGCTAAGAGACTAAGGAAATAAACACAAATCTCGCGCAGTATCTAGCAAGGACATAGGCAAGGAATTAATTTGATGTCGATCCTCAATTCCAACAAGAATTTGGACTTATAACTCCCTCACAAACCCTCAGTGTTACTCTCTGCCATCTTTTATCTGCACGAGGACACCTAATTACTTTACAGTATGTCCAAAAATTGATGGTGGTTTAAAAAAAAATCACGAAATAACCTAAACAAGTGATTTTTTTTTGATTTTTTTTGGGTGAAATTTTTATTTACTTCCTAATATGACGACCTTTATGTTTAATATATTTTTTTATGTGTTTTGGCATCCCTTCATACAGATTATTAAAAGTATCTGGAGAAATTTTTTCACAAGATTCTTTCAGTTTTTTTTTAAATTCATCCTCTGAAGTTGCTGGCGCATTTTCATTGACATTTTCCTATTAAAAGGAGGTCCAGTTTCTTCAGTACGAGACAAAGCTGACATCAGAGACTTGCTGAGGATCTCCATTAAGCAACTTATTCATTAGTTTATTTATCAAAAAAGAGAATATGACTTACCACGACAGAGGAGGGAATCGACAGTTATCAATAAAATTTATAGGTATTTTTATGTTAGCAAGGATTACTCAGATATCGATCCCCAATTCTACTTTGTATCCAACAAGGACTTATATTTTTATCGTGGAATCAATTCGAAAAAAAAATTACTTTTTATTTGTATGAATAATTCTTCCCAAGTTTATCGGAGCAACTACAGAATTTTTATTTTATCAAAATATTGTCGAAAATGAAATTTGAAACATATTATGGTTTTGAATCATATTTTTTTTTTTTAAACTGTTATAGATGAAAACATAAATTGCCTTGCCATTTTACTCTCCAGACATGCCACTAATCAATAAGTATTATCTTTGGTACACGTTTGATTTACATTTATTTTGATGTTCATCTTCATTTTTACTACTCGAATCTCGTTTTTTTTTTAATACCAAGTGTCTGATATATTATTATCTAATATACTTTTTATTGTTCATTTATATCTATTTATAATTTTGAATACGAAAACCGTCTATTAAAATAGAGTTTTATAGACTTATTATTATAGAATTTTTATGCAATAAGAATCCTGATCATTGATTAAAATCGATTGTTTTAGAGAAAAAATCAAAAAGTTCGTTTTTTGGCATTTTACAGAATTTCAAATCAAAAATCTTCCATGAAGGACTTTTTCCGAGGTTCGATGGTTATTTTCTTGTTTAAAGTAATTAAATGCAATATAAAATATCCTGCTATACCAAATTCCAAACTTTTGTCATTTTGGTACAGTCTATTATATATATATATATAGTTAACATAAAGACAATTATCAAGGCATAAGTGGTGGAACAGAAGTTTAGATGGCATCTAGTGAACCTTTCTCCATCTCACACTCTGCAATTTCTTTAATGACCATGTAAATATAATAGCTCAAAGAAACATCTTGAAAAAGTATAAACATATTAATACATTTAAACTCATTTAAACAAAACGTCCCCTATCACAATTGAGCCCCCATAGTAGCTTGAATTTAGAAAGGACCGGAACACCCATATGTATCCAAGAACTATGAGTTTCTTAACACAGAGAAAGCAGAGGTTAAACATTACATTCTGGAAAGTGCTTCCAAGAATGATAAATAAGCATGCGATAATGTAGGCCCCTGTAGGGTTCTTGTATATACTATGCAATTTATATAACTTGGAAGGATATATATATTGTATATCAATATGACACAAACCAAAATAAATATATCCCATCGATTTTTTTTTACTCCAGCGAATTCCTTGGTTCTAAAGATAACCAAACTTTTCAATGTAATTACTCTCAATATGATGGAACGACGTAGTTCAATAGACAACGCACTCGGAGAAATTATTCTCTTTGAACTCACCGTGCTAAGGTTCGCGCCCATTCGTTCCTAGAGGAAAATATATACTTAATGTATATAGACTTCAAAGAAGATTCTTAGATCAGATGGAGAATGCAATATTATAATGTTTACTTATCAGTAATCAGTGCAACTCCATCTGACCAATTAAAGGAACATTAAAGAAAATTACTCTCAATATGAATCACTTGTGATAATATTTATAGATGTATCCAATTAACTTATTGTTGTCAGGGCTATCACAACGAATTTCAGAGAGAAGGAGAAGATTCCGTATTTGCACAATATGTTGTTACTTATTTTTATTATTAAAAAAAAAATAGAATATCAAGGTAACTAGAAATACAAGGTGGCGTCAATTACGCCTATTTGAATGATGTGTGTCTTCCACCACGTGTTTTCCTTTTTATCTTTGTCGATGGAGCGTCAAGTCATGGTCGATACACTATTAACTGCCATTGATTGAATTCATGATTATTCCATAATAAACTAAAATACTCATTCAGTTTTTAAAACTAAATATACCTTAAAAATAAAATATTATAGAGGGAAATTATATCTATATTTCGAAAAAGTATAAAAATACATAAATTACTCAAACCTGGGTGTAATAAAACAAAGAGAATAAACATTTGATATTAATACATTAAAAAGTTACAGACAAAATGAGTCATCTCTTTCTTATTTTCCTAGATAATTCATTTTTTATACGGCTCTTATTTAATTTATTAGTATATTTTAGTCGAATAAATGTTCGAATACATTTATTCTTTTTGATAACTTCACGAGGTTCATAAGGGTGTTTACTATGAATAATTTATATCAGTAAGTAAACCCTT
>NW_027289260.1:0-1188 GCF_016086655.4 Lepeophtheirus salmonis | reverse complement strand
TTGAAAAATTATAATAAATTACATTTTCAATTCTTCAAGAAGAATAAAAACATTATAATACAGAAACTGTTTGCCCTTAAACTTTTGGTCATTTTTCGTAAGCTTAAAAGAGAAAATTCACTCTTCAGTCTGCAATATAAAAAATCGGGGAGCTAAAAAAACAATTACACAAGTCAAGAAAGTTTGACTCTTTAAAAATTCATCTAATTCTATTATTACTTGAAGCCTTGGTACGAATCTTAAACTTCCTTTTTTTTTCATCAAATCTGGATTTCGAAATTTTTCATTTTTTGTGTATTTTCACCCTCTTTATAGATTTAAGCTCCTTTTCGATCAAGAAAAAAATCTGCAAAACTTTATGTTGATTTCAAATGTGTGTTATATAAAATCATCCAATTCTGAGAATTCTAATGGTTTAGAAATAATTTTCAGGTTTTACTGTTTTTTACTAGCTGATATCAATACCATGTTACTAATATTATATGCACATTTTGTAAAGGTGAAAATGAATAGTTTTGTCGCTTACATTTGTACTTTTTTAAAGCAACTTTTTCAAAGCCCACAAAAATTGGAAGATGATGAGGATCAATACAATTTTATGAACAGGTCCAAGTCCTTGGAAAATTATCTTTATTCGAAAGGACCTATTGTAAAAAAAACCTTTAAGTTAAGCGCATAAAGGCCTTATAACAGTATATACTATTTCAAATTTTGTTCAGTTGGACTTTAATCGGATGGGAAGTGAAGATATATAAAATATTTTATTCCATGATTACAAAAATGTCAAAACTTTATTTATTACTCCCTCCTTGGTCCTAGAAGAGTTTGAAACCAATCACTTTGGGCACACAAAGTGTATATTTTACATGTTGACATGTATCTCCTTCTAACGGCTGTAAAGATCGATCTGCTCAGCAAAAAAATAGCTTGAGAATTACCTTAGGGGACAATATTTGTGATCAATGAGCAACATAAACTAAATCGCTTTGTACACTTTTTTTTTGGTTACGTGCCTTGGTGGTGTATAGCTCCACTTCCTTCTGGAACACATTTGAATGACCTCATAATCAATAAATTGATCAGTTATAAAAAGATCAATTAAACTTGTGCAGATGCAGTAATCAAGGCTATCTCTGTACATTTGTGGTACTTAACTGAAGAACTACTTCCAATAACATTGTTTTGTGA
>NW_027289259.1:0-1249 GCF_016086655.4 Lepeophtheirus salmonis | reverse complement strand
AGAGGAGTTAAATCAATAGAAAATACAAAGTATAATAATCAGGGTTAGCCCCTAAAGTTGAACCCAGGAATTTCTTCCGGATTAAACAATGAACTGGGGAATGAAAATTTAGAGTAAGTACACACCAAGTATTCGGATAAGGAAATACGTTCTCTTTCAGAAAGAGACAATACGAATGATGGAGAACATAAAAAGCCTACAAAACCAACCGAAACCTTATTTGGACGTCCAAATCTAAACAGTTGTACTCGTACTTCCTCTGTGGCCAAGAGAAGTAAACTAGATACAGATCTTTCATCTGTAAGATCAAGGAAGCAGTCAAGAGCTCTGAGTTGGTTGCTTCTTGATTATATTACACAGTACGTGGACAAAATCAGCCACATTTTAAAGACAACATTTCTCCATCAGCTGATGTCTGATCAATCTGTTTTTGGTGTTAAAATTTTTCCGTGTCATAGGTTTCAATTATTGGTCCCACTTGTAGCAAATGCATCATTTTAAGTGCCCTAGAAAAGTAATTATGTTTAATGAGAGAAATCGTAGGTGTGCTGCTATTCAGATTATGCTTAGTGATCACATGAACTTAAGAAATGCTGACATCTCTGGCCTTCTTGCAATGCCAGTTAGAACGGTCAGAAGTCTCAGGAAGCAGCTGGAGGAGTCTTTAGACCCAATAAACGTTGTTGACAGGAAGAAGAAGGAGGAGAAGAGCACCAGGATTGTCCATGACGTCACCTTCATCTACAAGGTCATGGACATCATCGACGAGGACCCCAAGCCGTCCATGAGAGCCATGGCAAGTCTGTTGTAAGCGACAGGCCGTGGATGGGGCAGCAAGACTGGACTCCCAACCACAAAGCTAAGTGGACGCTAGAATGGTTGAAAAATAATGCTTTTGCGTTCGTACCCTTCTCCTTTTGGCCTCCCTCATGACTGGATTTAAACCTGTTGGACTACTTTGTCTCGTCGTACGTGGAGAATATGACCAACCGCTCTTCCCATAACACCAAACAGTTTCTCATCACCTGCCTCCATGAGAAAGTCAGTGAGATATAAGCAGTGCAGATCCAAAATGCCTGTTTTAGGTTTCGTAGCCGCATTGAGCGGGGTTTGGCCGCAGACGGCTGCTACATTATATAGATAGCTGCTTTATATCCGAATAAAGATATTCGTTTTTACTTTACCAATAAATATTATAAAAAAAGCTTGTAGTTGTTGTTTTTTGAAGTAGCAGATATTGTCCAGGCAC
>NW_027289258.1:0-615 GCF_016086655.4 Lepeophtheirus salmonis | reverse complement strand
CATAAAGCTTAAACGTTTTTCTATTCATTAGTGAAAAAAATATAAAAGTTGATAGAAAGAATCAGTAAGGGAATATCTTATATTTTTTTTAAACACATAATCATTTAACAGTACCAAATAAATATTTATAAAATATCAAGAAAAGACAAGCAAATTATTTTTACGAGTCTAAAATCATCTTCAACTTGTTTTCCAATGACAAAAGAGGCTCAGTAGTAATAAAGAAATCAATTTTGAGCTTGAAGTGTCCAGGTTATATAATTATCCTTATAGAACGTGTATCACGAAGTCCAACTTATAAATGGAATTGATATAAATTTGATTTAGTTTAAATAAATAAAAAATTGTATTAATTATTAGTGTTATTTTTGGCCAAAATGTCAAAGCCAAGTTGAAGATAAACAAATATTCCTATTAGTTATTACCTGCCACAAACTGCTTCATCTAATAAAAACTGATTCATTCTATCAACTTTTTTATTTTTGTGACTAATGAATAGAAAAACCTTAAAGCTTCATTAGTTTTAAATACAAAAAAATTGTATTAATTATAAGTGTTATTTTTGGCCCAAAAAAGACCAGAAGATGACCAAGGAGGTCTACAAGGATGTTCTCA
>NW_027289257.1:0-870 GCF_016086655.4 Lepeophtheirus salmonis | reverse complement strand
GTTACTATTTGATTTAATATATATATAATCTAGTTAATAAAAAGATACCATTTAAAACTAATTAAGAATAATTGAAACAAAGAATCAACTAATCTAGCAAATCATAGCTGAAGTCACCCTCGAGAGGAAATTTTGGGAAACCTTGTAAAACAGCTGAAGCAGTGAGGAGAGTCCTTAAGGATACAGTTCCAAAGCTCTTATTGCTATGATGGTTATGTTTACTATGTAGTTTCACACGAAGGCCTATGAAAGGCATGGAAAAAATGATTTACATCGTATTATATTCACACTATTTGGTGTTTGTTAAAAACTCTGCTTGACAGCAATCCACAGCAAAGCATGCTCGGATGGAGACGAATCCTAATGGAATATGAGACTCAGGATAGAAATGCACTTGAGGAAAACTTGCTTTTGAATTTTTCTATTTGATCAGAAACTTACTAACGTGTTCATAACTCATCTGTTGGCAATGCATGCTACTCGCATAGGCAGGTAGTAAACATGATCATTCATCCATCCAGGGAAGTCATGACGAGTTGATCTCGATCTAGGGATTGGTGAAGTGACAGAGCAAATTAAGTGGGCTTCTCTTCTATCCGTAACCCACCTACCACATGACTGCTCCGATTTACACAAATGAATCCCGTCAAAATATTTGATTTGAATTGAACAATACGATTTCAAATTATTGTAATATTGTCTTCTTCCTTTCTGCTTCTTTTCACTTTCTTTCTTCCTGCAGCTAGATTAGACCAATTCTTCCTTTTTTAAAAAAGTTTCTGTTTGTTACCAATTTTATCAATATTTTGAGGATCAGTGTAAAAATGATTTGGTTGGTTGTCTCCATATAGTCCACTGTCTCCATAAAGT
>NW_027289256.1:0-2936 GCF_016086655.4 Lepeophtheirus salmonis | reverse complement strand
GTCTTATAAAGTATTGAAATAAGGTGAAAAATATGAATTTACTTTTCACCAAGATTGTTGTAGAGATGTAAATAAAGACATTTTATGTTTTATAAAGGTTTGATGATTTTAAATACGTACTATTTTTTACTGTAGAATATGTTATGAAATGGAAGGGATAATTGAATTAATACAATCGAGTATTAAGTGTCATAAAGAATTAAAAATATTTTTTGGTTGATCCATTTATATTGTTTCATCATAATTATAATTAATAAAAAAGTTATTTTAAGTCTTAAAGACATTCATTATACGGTTTTTTAAATGTACATTTCATTTCCATTTAATTGCCATTCTATTAATAAAGTTTTTTATACCTGCAATTGGTCTAAAACAGTGATGCCCAAACCTTTCAAATATAGCAATCCATTTTAGAACATGCTATCAGGAAATGATGATGTTTGAGGTCATTAATACACTACAATAAGGCTTCATATGGAACTGTTAATGCTTTTGAGTAAAGAATGACCTCTAAAGCAAACTGCTTGGACTTCCTACCAGTAGCCTTGACCACTATTGACATATTTTTCTTACTTTTCCTGTAAAAAATCTAGCCACTAAGTGAAAAAAAAAACAATCTGCCAGATGCTGTCAAATGTGGTTAGTCTAGTCCAAAATCGGCTAATTTGGCAATACTGATGCAGTAGCGTGGCCAAAACAAAACAGAATTCAAACTTGTTCAATACTGATTAAGACGTTGTTTTGAGTGACTTAGGGAACTGTTACATTTAGTATTATACCAGTGGTCTATTAAAATCTGAACACTTTGAATATTAATTCAAACAAGATATTGTTTATTAATTAACAATTAATTTTCAACAAAATAAAAACTATAACTAGACGTATTTCTGAGCTTTCTTAATCAATAATGTAGCCGCTTTAGCAGCAATGATGGCTTGGCCCCTTATGGACTTGATGGGATAGGCCTGGGCTGTTTTCTTTAACTTCTCTGGATCCAGTTTGGCCTTTTGACAGAGCCTTTTTTCTCAAACGGTTAGGACTTTTCTGACTGGGTAGACAGTGGTCCTGGAGACACCAAACTGCTCGGAGTGTGCGAATGAAAATTCGTCGATAACGTTCAAGTGTCATTTTCTCAGTACATGTAAGTAAGCTAGAGAGCTCAAATTTGTTTTGTTTGGCGTCCCAGTGATGGATGACAGTGGCTTTGAGGGCCTCAGTGTTTGGATGACGGACACTGCAGGCCTTTACCTCGATATACACCTTAAAGGTCTAGTGGAGAGGTTGGCATCCTGGGTGTAGGGGCCCAAAAGTGTCAAAAAAAATTCAAAAGACTCATTTAAAAGAGTCTTGCAACGGAAGAGATAGGTTTCTTTCTTTGCTGGTGTCGAAAGTGGCCTTCCACCCTCACAAGGCTATTTCTACCCACTTTTTTGATAGTTTTTGTAGTGTTTAATTACTGGATCTTGGGAATACAATACGGAGTAGTAAACAGATTAAGTACGAAGGTTTTAAAGGTGAATCAAGGACTACATTAAAAGAGCTTACTATACACACTGAATATAAAAACACAATAATACATAACTTCATCCCCCAATCAAGAAGACCGTCTAAAGTGAAGTTGATTTACGAGACAGCTCGTCTAACGATAACGTGGGTCTTTTTGTAAGAAGACCTTTTACTATTCTTACTGCTCTTTCAGCTTGGCCATTAGATTGAGGGTGATAAGGTGGAGACAATGAGAGAGTCACCCCCATTCAGACAATTTTGATCTGAATGCTGAGTTTGTAAATTGCGGACCGTTGTCTGAATGGATTACTTTAGGGAAACCAAATCGCGTGAACCATTTAAAAGTTGATTCAGCGTTGCTAGCGTTGAAGTATCTTTCATATATTCGTCTTCTATCCATTTGGATCCTGCATCCATCATTATTAAAATGGTGTGCAACTCTCCCGTTTGAAGCTGGCAATCGAACAAAAGGGGCAGCATTGGTGAATAAGAGACAACAAGTAATCATCAAGACAACGTCAGGCCGTACACATCTTTGATGACGCCCCAGAAGCTCTGGGAGCTCCAATGAGATTGATTTTAATCAAAAACTTTCTTATTTCGGTACAAAAATGTTGTCTTGGTGGAAGACGTATTAATTGTAGCACGTGACTTCACATAGATTTTCTGATGCTGCTGAAATAAAAATATAGTAATATTATACAAAGTCTATTAGGTTTTGCCATGTGATTTTAATGATAAGAAATACACATCTCCCTACATGTGGTTAAGTGATTGCCCCTTGGTTCACTCCAGATATTAGTAGAACTCATTGCTCACACATACAAAAAGTAAACTCCAGAAAATAATACTATAAATAATAATAATTAATAAAGTTTAGATATTTTTCTAATAAACACTGATCCAAACAAAGTTGATAGTACAGCCCCCTTGATTTAGCATGATCGAGAGAGACAGAGTTCCAAGAGTTGAAAAAGGCTTCTGGAGAGTGATATGGTAAATTCAGAAAATATAAAAAGGAGATCATTGATTAAGAGATTGTCCAGCATGATGGTTTTATCGACCATCTAGGATAGAGATTGCTTTAAGTAGTTTGTTCTGATAAGATTATTTAGTGAATTCCAGCTTGAGATGGAAGTTGAGCCGGAGTCTACAAAGAATGAAAGAATCAGTAATAATATTGTAATAAATAATATTAATAAATCATAAAAATACAGAATAGGATCGGACAAAAACCAAGTGAGATGAATCCAAGAAAAGAGATGCACCTTTGTGAGCTATTTAATCTCGTTGATAGTAAAAGTAGACACGGTAGAGAAATAAGAGGCTACCCACTAGAGTGTGTCTTATGAAACCAATTTTTACTAGCTTTACTTTAATATAAGCATTTCTAATTCTCCAATAATTGTGTTGTGTCCTGCTGATCTTAC
>NW_027289255.1:0-2111 GCF_016086655.4 Lepeophtheirus salmonis | reverse complement strand
AATCAAATATAAAACAAAATATTTTTATATCAAATTATGAGGTACCAAGTTTGATGATAATTGTCCTTCAAACATTTTTGTTTAAAAAATTACATAGGTAGTTGCATAAGTTGAGAACCGTTGGCAGTATTCCAAGACCAAGAAAAAGAATCGAGAGGATGGTTGTTCATATTTTCTACACAAATTTTGAGTATCAGATAAGAAATAAAGAAGGTATAAGTAAAGGGGCAATCCTCACGCTAGCGCCGGCCCTGTCTCACGAGTACGTTTTAGCTCCTCATATTTAGCTTTGTCTAATTTTAACTCATTGATTTGTTCTGAATCCCTTTTATTTCATTATCCGATCCATCTGTAATGTATTCGATTAAAGTTGATATTCCCCAAAAAATTCCAAGTGATATAACTCCAAATCCCATCATGAAACAGAAAACTTTGGCTTTGACTCCATTGTCAGAGGAGTTACTCATTCGAAAGGTCTTTTTCGGCGTAGCTTCTTTTGTGGGATCAGCTGTCATTGTTTCTAGGTATATGTTGTTACGTTGTTATATTTTTGACATCGACTAAAAGAATTGGATATTTTCCTTTCCTTTTTGTTGCTATACCTAGACGAATCATTAATGATTTTGAGAAAGGAAGTTAATCTTTTCCCATTTGGCTGACTCACTTTTTTATCAAGGATAAGATCGGTCATTAATGCTTATATGAGCTTAAATCATATATGATATATTTCCATTCAAATAACAGAAAGGAGGCCGGGAATCCTGGAATACCTTTGTACCATACAAAAAGGACAAAAAAGTATGAGAAAGTCAGGTTCTACTGAATCATGAGTATTTCTTTTTTTGTAAGTATTTATGTATATAGGTCAAATATGAGGGGATTTAATTATATTTTGTTACATGTTTCGTCTACGAGTATATGAATTCAACCCATTAAGACCAAAGTTTAGCGTTTTTTCCAAATTTGAACAGCTTTTTCTATTGATAGGATAATTTTATTTATAAAAAATGAATTTATAAGTCTCCAAATTTACACATACAATATACATCTTTATTCTCAGGCTATTATTTAAAAATTAAGTATTAACTTAAAAAAGTATATGTCTGTTTGCTACAGCTAATATTTCAAGTTGTTGGCCGGGAATTATAAAATACATGTCCCGTGATCCGTTTTACGTTGAATCTTCAAGAATTAGTAATGAAAAGGGTTTAGAAGACAGAAGTACTAAAAATATTGCTAATAAAGAAGTCTTTTCGTATGCATTTTTGCAATTTTCAATACTTTTTTAGAATTTTATTTTATCTTCCGCCAGTTGGCATAATTTTATTCAGAAAGAGGTATTATACACTTTTCGATGAAACCAAAAGTTCAGTATTTCATACCAAAACAGATTTTTAAATTTAAGAAACAAACAAATAATAGGTCCATCAAAGTATAAAACTTTTATACAAAACAGAAAGATAAAAACAACCGAAGAACAACTAAAAGCAAAATAAAATTGGTAGCATAGTCTTTAATTAACGGAACAAACTACTCCATTTTTTAATGGCTTTGATATATATAAATTATTATGGGTATGATTCCTATTAAGTTTAAGTCTTTGTTAGTACCTTTTGCATATATTATTTTTTAACTTTTGTTAATAATAGTGTTGACCTTGCTTGACCCCTTCCGACAATAGTGTCCTAAAAATGTATCTCCATCAATTATTGTTCCAAAATTCTAGAGCAGTTCATTTGAGATCCTCTCATATAAGCCTGGAGCTCCAGAAGAGATGGTTAGTGGTCTCGCTCGCTTCATTGCAAATGGGCAAATACTCCTTTTGTCATTAAAGAATTGGTTTCCAACCTTCAAAGTTATGAGAGTAACCGTCTCCCAGAATACGGTCAGTTCTTACGTTGAAGAGAAATGTAGACCCTGCCTTTCTCCTCTTCTTTTTTCAAAAAAGGACTCTAGATTTCCATGCCTCACAATAAGCAAGGACACCCAGTAAGATTACTCCGACTATTAGTGTCACTACTTACCCTATTAGTCAATGCATAGGAGAAAATTTTGCATACATAATTTTGCATGGTTAACAGTCGGTAGTTGTTGAGGTTTCCAGTATCCTT
>NW_027289254.1:0-2621 GCF_016086655.4 Lepeophtheirus salmonis | reverse complement strand
CATGAGGACTATTGTTTGTTGTCAAAAGAATTGTGGTGGAAGTTATAGTGTATTGTTCACAATCGAGCGTGCTCGTTATATTTAAAAAAATGAAGAACTATTGTCCTTGGTTTATTTATGTATTCTTGTTTTCTTTGTAACATTTTCTAAAAAAAATTGATTCTCAACATTTTTCATCGACAAAGTTGAACTACTCATTTAAACAGTGAGTAATATTCGTATATACAGAAAATAAAATATTCTTAATGCAAGTTATTTTTGAAAGGGTGTTTAATGTTTAATGAATATAGAACCAATTTGGAAATATAAATCATATGCCTTGTTTAATTGTCCATCAATGCCTGACACAGGTACTTTCCTGTGGTTTTTATCAGACTTAACATTGAAATGGATATTTTAGGATTATCAATGTTTATTTGCTCTTAGATGTTGTTACACTTGATAGAGGAAACATTTTGTAGCTGAAGAATTTACATAAAGACAAGAATACTTAACACAAAAGAGATGAAGATCATATTTCAGTATCTGGGTAGCATATATACCCCAAAAAGAATGGATAAACGTATGGATAATACTTGGTTTGAAAGTAATATCTTATTATAAAAAAAATATCAACATTTCAACTGAGAAAAGTGTTCCTCCACTTTTCTTTTTTTCAAGTTTTAATTATAGGATAACATTGTTAAGAGATTATAACAAGACAATTACAAATTTGACTTTATTTGTCACATTATGATAAGAGTCCCAAATTTTATTCTCCAAAAGTTATGAAATTATCATATTATAGGATTTTTTTTCTAAATCTCTAAGGCCAATGAGGCCAAGTGATAAAAATAAATTATACCATTAAAAAAATATTTTTATTTGCTTATAATAAAAAGAGGGTATTATTGCAGGCTGGCATGAAAACATGGGGGTCTGTGGCAATGGGAGTTAGGTGTTTTATTTCCAATAATGATTAATCCTCTCAAAAAATAGTAAGACATTTTTAACAAACGTTGGACTCTATCAATAAAAGTCAATCCTAGTTTTATTAATTTCAGCTATCACACTGTGACATCATTTGGTTTTTTATTTCTTTGTTTTTGTTTGACATTCTGTCTGTATTTTTTTTTTTTTTTTTTTTTTTTTTTGGAAACATAAATTTTTTCAGCTAATTTTATATTTTATTTTTAGTTTCCTCTCGATCGATATTGTGAGAACAAGCGTAATACATTTCTTATTTGAACTATTTCAGGCTTTTCCATCATTCTGAAAACATTTAAATATCGTCCTACATGTAACTGTGTTTTCTACCTCAAGCCCCCTTCTACTGCAGACCTGAATACCTTTCCTAGCTCAAGTACATTTACTGCCTTAAGTGAATTGTATACCACATGATCATGTCATAAAAGGGTATCTACACCAAATCGAAATCTCTAAATGAGTTACTCTAAACACAGGTTTATTGAAATACATTAAATACGTATGAAAATTATCTCTCTATGGACAACTGTTATTACATCCAAGATATCAACACACATTATGTCCAAGTATTTAGACACACTATAAGAATATAAGAAACTGTATTTTCTGCCCACATCCCTTAGAATATGGAATTAAATATAAATTATATTTATAAAATTAATAATATGTTAAACAAAAAATTTACATAAAAAGTGGAGCAAAAATATATTATAGACAAGATATCAGAGTCTCTGGAGTATATAAATACCCCGAAAATTCTAGTTCTCAAAATAAAATCCAAAATGAGATACAAAATTCCAAAAAATAAATTCAGTCTGGAAAGATAAAGTTCAACTTGTCAAATTTTATATTGAAAAAAAATGAAGTTTTCCCTTAAAAAAGATATTATATACAAACAAGTTAAAGATACATTTTTACAAGATAATATAATGGATCATAGTCAAGAAAAAAAGCCATATAACTAAGGATACGAATACAAAAATAATTAGCCTCGAAATAAAATTTGAGGATTTTAAATGTACTTTAACAAACAGTATAAGGACTTTTTTCCAGCCTCTGTCAATTATCAATATAAAATCAGTTACAAATAAGCACATAGGGATATTCAATAGAAAAATACTTAAAATATTTTTTTTTTTTTTGTAAATATGAGTTCTAGTACACATAGCTTGATAATCCTATGTTTGTGTGTCACGTCTCAAATCTATTTACAAAATGACCAGTAAAATTCAACGATATTTCAACAAATATTAAAAGATATGACGTGTAAACGTAGTTTGACAACAATATTTTCAATTTACTATTTTATCAACTGTGAATAGTTAAATAATATATAAAATGGGAAAATGGAGTCAAAAAATCCAAGGACCCCTTTAGATATCCTATATATGCAACAGAGAGGAGATAATCACAAGCAAGAAGAGCAAGCCAACAGGATGATGCAACTTTTATTAAGGAAGTTTAAGGAGACTGACTAGGTCAGTGTGTCTAAATCCAAGATCTAAGTATCCATCGTAGAAAAAAAAATCCGCAATAATTCTTGGCTATTGTGATCCATGTAGCAGAGAACGGATATGATAGATTAGGGACAAAAAAGGATGTCTTAAAAGAGCTCAATGAAGGAACGCAGCTTACATTGCAACAATTACAGGGTG
>NW_027289253.1:0-1645 GCF_016086655.4 Lepeophtheirus salmonis | reverse complement strand
AGATGAATTTGTAATAAAATACACGAAATTTGGAGTTTTTTCGAGAAATATGGTCATTTTAAGCCATATTTGACTTGAATTTCATGAAAAAAGCTTCAAATTGCGATATTTCTTTGCTCAAACGCCTTTATAGGTCCTCAAAGTGCTGATGAATTTGTAATAAAATACACGAAATTTGGAGTTTTTTCGAGAAATATGGTCATTTTAAGCCATATTTGACTTGAATTTCATGAAAAAAGCTTCAAATTGCGATATTTCTTTGCTCAAACGCCTTTATAGGTCCTCAAAGTGCTATATTTGATGATTAAAAGATGAATTTGTAATAAAATACACGAAATTTGGAGTTTTTTCGAGAAATATGGTCATTTTAAGCCATATTTGACTTGAATTTCATGAAAAAAGCTTCAAATTGCGATATTTCTTTGCTCAAACGCCTTTATAGGTCCTCAAAGTGCTATATTTGATGATTAAAAGATGAATTTGTAATAAAATACACGAAATTTGGAGTTTTTTTTCGAGAAATATGGTCATTTTAAGCCATATTTGACTTGAATTTCATGAAAAAAGCTTCAAATTGCGATATTTCTTTGCTCAAACGCCTTTATAGGTCCTCAAAGTGCTATATTTGATGATTAAAAGATGAATTTGTAATAAAATACACGAAATTTGGAGTTTTTTCGAGAAATATGGTCATTTTAAGCCATATTTGACTTGAATTTCATGAAAAAAGCTTCAAATTGCGATATTTCTTTGCTCAAACGCCTTTATAGGTCCTCAAAGTGCTATATTTGATGATTAAAAGATGAATTTGTAATAAAATACACGAAATTTGGAGTTTTTTCGAGAAATATGGTCATTTTAAGCCATATTTGACTTGAATTTCATGAAAAAAGCTTCAAATTGCGATATTTCTTTGCTCAAACGCCTTTATAGGTCCTCAAAGTGCTATATTTGATGATTAAAAGATGAATTTGTAATAAAATACACGAAATTTGGAGTTTTTTCGAGAAATATGGTCATTTTAAGCCATATTTGACTTGAATTTCATGAAAAAAGCTTCAAATTGCGATATTTCTTTGCTCAAACGCCTTTATAGGTCCTCAAAGTGCTATATTTGATGATTAAAAGATGAATTTGTAATAAAATACACGAAATTTGGAGTTTTTTCGAGAAATATGGTCATTTTAAGCCATATTTGACTTGAATTTCATGAAAAAAGCTTCAAATTGCGATATTTCTTTGCTCAAACGCCTTTATAGGTCCTCAAAGTGCTATATTTGATGATTAAAAGATGAATTTGTAATAAAATACACGAAATTTGGAGTTTTTTCGAGAAATATGGTCATTTTAAGCCATATTTGACTTGAATTTCATGAAAAAAGCTTCAAATTGCGATATTTCTTTGCTCAAACGCCTTTATAGGTCCTCAAAGTGCTATATTTGATGATTAAAAGATGAATTTGTAATAAATACACGAAATTTGGAGTTTTTTCGAGAAATATGGTCATTTTAAGCCATATTTGACTTGAATTTCATGAAAAAAGCTTCAAATTGCGATATTTCTTTGCTCAAACGCCTTTATAGGTCCTCAAAGTGCTATATTTGATGATTAAAAGATGAATTTGTAATAAAATACACGAAATTT
>NW_027289252.1:0-958 GCF_016086655.4 Lepeophtheirus salmonis | reverse complement strand
GATGCCATTTGTACCACTTCTAGAAAAACATTGATTTCACATTTATGAGTTTTATTTCGCATGTTTTCTTCAATTAGTTACATCCCTTGAAGGGTATCATTATTTCCAACACGAAATTACGATTCTAATATCAGCTAGATGATGTTACCATTCAATTATAATAAATATATTTACCAATATTCTGTAATCTTTGTTAGTTATCTGTGGTTGTAAGCAGAGTAGCTTCGACAAACTTCCTTGAGAACACTTCATGTGCAATTGATGAGCTGTGGCCGAAACATAGTGCACGCCTTACAACAAACTTGATAATTTCACAAGTTAATAGTGATATTTATTCTCTATGACGTCACTATTAAAAAGCGTGTTGGAAGTCAAACATCAATTAGAAAAGCGTAATGGTATAACCTTGTATTTCTATTCGTCTTGATTAATACTAACTATGTCATTGGAGTCGCTGAAGTTTCATCATAATTTATAACCCCTTACAATGAGACAAGATCCGTAAGTTAAAAAAAGTAGAAGGGGTGTGAGTAAAACGTGTTTTTATTCGTTTTAGATATCATTCATTATTTTCTTAGTCCTTATATTTTTCAATCATTGCTAGGAGTGAAGGAAACAAAAAGATAACTAGGACTGTAGGCCTGAAATACCGATGTATCATTTCTTAGGACCGTTGAGTAATAAAAAAGATAGGACGGATAAAAAAGTGATGGGGGAGGAAGGTTGAGTTTTAATTCTTCATTTCGTTTTTGACAGTAGAGGTTGAGAGTGGATATAGAAGCTCTTTGTGAAATATTGTCCTGCGAACTGTTATCGTACCTCAAACATACTTGAGGTTTTACCGAACGAATTCAGGTACTTAAAATGACTATTTGTGATATTGAGGCTAAGTAAAGGGTGTTTTAAAATTTATTACCATTTCCAAGGGCAAATAACAGGAATGAGATTACACAGGATA
>NW_027289251.1:0-2738 GCF_016086655.4 Lepeophtheirus salmonis | reverse complement strand
TTTAAAATTAAATACAATTAAAAGCTGTTCTTTTCATACAACCAGTAGCTGTTTCTTATATAATATCTGAAATTTGTACGGCAAAATGCCCGTCTACATAAAGTTAATTATATTTCACGGAATTGATAAGAAATGAGGCACTTCATTATTTAGCCCTAATAAAATTACAAAAAACATAGCTTTTATCTATTTGAAAATATTGTCCAAATGAGGCTAATTTTATGGATTTTTAGAAGAAAATACTTTGATTTAATTCAAATGTCATTGTGTATTAAAAGTATAACGTAGTATTCAATTAAAGTAATAAGTATTTTATTATTCTTAATCAATTTTATGAATCTTTATCAATATTTATTGGAAATGTGTATATTTTATATATTAAAATAATTAACCATGAGCCCACAAAATGGTGTGTCACCTTCAATTAATCTGTAATTTATGATATTAGTATTAGTTGAAGTATAGTGTACATACAAATACGTCATGAACAAATTTGAGTCAATTTAGGCTTTGTATTCATATTTATTGATGAATTAAGATACAAAGTTATTTTGTCTGTAGTTTGAACCCTTTGGTTGATATAAGATACTTATGTTAACCCGGATAGAGCCTTTAAATAAAATCAATTAATTTGTAATTTTCTTATTGTAACGATTGATTTTGTCGAAGAATACAAAGAATACTTGCTTGTTTGTTGACAGGCTACATATGTGGATAATCCATTGATAAAAGTAGCATACTTTAATTTATTTTATTTGGGCTTAATTTTGTATAAAAGTACCATTTTGGCTAGTTATATCATTGTGTATTTACACAATCAATGGGTCAACGAATATGGCTAACGAAACTTCGTGACTTTAGTTACTCTTCTAAAAACGTGGAATTTATTTACAATTGTCGTTGTGGTAACTCCTTTAACACTTTTTACTAGAGGTGTGTTGAAACATCTATGTGCTTCATAGAACCAGAGTGGGAATGTGTTTATTACCACCCTCTAATAGCTAATTGGATCTAATCTAATGAAACGTTAAGACAACTACGCTGTTTATCCCCCATTATTATTCAAACTCTCATGGTAACCATGTCCTTTTTGCATTTATTATTTAGCATACCGGCTTGTCATATATTCAATAACTACTAGCGGTACATATTTCATTATTTTCAATTTTCCGAGAGTCAAATTTAAACGAGAGGTTTAGTGAGGGAACTTACTTTAGAAAAATAATTTGAAAATAACGTTTGCTACAATTTTTATTCAATATGTGAGATGTCAACTCTAATTATTTCCTTAGTATATGACCTAAATCCCTTGTAGACGTTGGATATGTGGTCAAACTCGAGCTGGTTCACTCCTTCTTTTATGGAGGCCTCTAGAGGCTAGTCAATCCTGTGATGAGAAACACACACCCTCTCCTCAGACGCACCTAGATATACAAGTCAAGGGATTGCGTTTGGAGGAGGTGGTCACATGTTGAGTTCCAAAAGTCCAGAAGATTGTCTCTCAGAAGGCCTTCATTTTGCAGTGCAATGATACAGAGCTTTGTCTACTTTCTCTGGGCCAAGGTAGCATTTTATTATTGAAAAGTTTGATTTAATCATTTGCATTGAGCCGCTCCTTCCTCTCCACAAAAATCGGAGGGAAGACTTCATACTACGCTGGCCACAACACCCAATATCAATATTCAGTTGGATTTATTGTTCTGAAGGACATGCCTTACTGAAGCTGACACTAGCTCCACGAATATGGCCATGAGATACATGTTGCTTTTTTTTGTTGTTCTTTTTTTACTCGTTCTCATGTGTTTTTGTTTTTAATTGAGTTGAAACTTAAATATGAAATCTTGGGTCACAAAACCGATGATTATATTTCGGATGCTTTAAAATTTCAATTATGGTTTCCACCAGATATGATCAACCCTGTAGAGATCACTACTATCTATTTAAAAATTATCGAAATTTTCGTCAACATACATTTTAAATAAAGTATAAACTTTTAATCTACAAGATATTAGTGCTCCTATTTATTATTTTTCTCTTTTGAACATGCAAATGTATAAGAAACTATCAAGCACCATATTACTTATGGTTATCTGTAGAGTTGTATAAAAAATATGTCCTGAATGGTAAGACTCGGCTTTTCTATTTGAAAATCGAAGAGATTATTTTACAAAACTGTAATCATAGAGATTCAATTCTTATGGAAAACGTCTTAGTCTAAAATAATAACTAATGATTGTGCTCAAATGCAATTTGAAGATACGGCTTTCTTGTAAATTCTACCCTATTATATTTTTATTTACAGAAAGCTCTCATAATTATTCCTTTATTTTAAAGAGGAACAATACATATTAAATCACTACTCATGCGTGAAAGACGAAGAATTGCAATGATGATTTATTGTGGAGGTATAAGTGTAAGTATTTGTTGGGACTTGGAGTAGAATAGAGGATTGACTTCGCCGTAGTTGAGACGTATACCATTGCTAGATACGGAGTGGAGTGGGGAACTTCATGGTTTCTAAGTTCCTCTCTCCTTTAAAAAATTCTACAAATTGTCATGATATTTACACTTATTTTACTTTTTTATAACCTGCTTCACATATAGTCTGAATCTCTGCCGATGCTCATAAGAGACGGGAAGTAAGAATTAAAGTTTGCGCAGAAGTTGCATGAATCAGTCCTTGTTGGACTTGGAGTAGAATTGAGGACTGCTCCATTGCATTTGCTACATACAGAGTG
>NW_027289250.1:0-1117 GCF_016086655.4 Lepeophtheirus salmonis | reverse complement strand
TTGAAAATCATTAAATTTACAAAATCAATTTTTAGAGCAGGAATTAACAAAGACCAAGTGAACCATCTTGTCTTTGATAAGTTACGAAGTTGAATCAAATTTTTGATGATCTTGACTTGACTTGAAAACACATAAAAAATTTAATTTGAACATAATTTGTAGAATTAATATTTAACCTAATTAATATTAATTTAGGAAGGTTAGAGTACAAATGTGTGTAATATATTCAGTAAATACGTAAATTTGGTTATTTCAATAGAAAATGTTAAAAGTTAAATGTTTCATAATCTTTTACAAATCTAATGCTGATCTTGTGGTACTTTTATCAAAGAAAGGTATAAATAAATTAATATTGTAAATATAGAAGTTACTAGTGTGCTCGCATTAAATCCTTATTCCATTACAGTGTTGCTCTGGTGAGTCTAACATAAAATATATAAAAGATTTGGGTCTATATTCTGGTGTGTTTTGTTTTGAACTGGTCAAGTCCATGAATGTTAAAATATTTTGTATGGATTTAGTTCGATATTGCTGCTATAACATCCTTGGTTATATCTTTTACAATGTTACTCTTTACATGTTTCAAACACAACATTTCTTCAAGGGGATCATATCAACAGCGTATCTTTATACAGCAGTTATTTCATCATAACAAAATGGATCAAATATTGTTTCAGTAGTTGTTCCGAACATTCTTTTAGCACAAATCTTGTTTATCCCATTGTACATCAGTACTAACGATTACTTTCGGTTAAAAAATAACCAATGCCTATAGATTGCGTTATTTGGAAAAAACATCTTCAACATCATAAAATGTAACATGAATAAACACGCAACTCCTCAAGTATCTTTAGTTTTAAATGATATATATTTTTACATGTGTAATTTTCTAAGATTTCTGGGTAATATTTGTATTGGTATTTAATTTTTCTTACCCTAACATATCAAGTCAAAGTTTTCCATGATTTGAACTCTTCCTTTAATTTTGTGTTACAAGCAGTTTTACAATACACATAATTTATACACTACAGATTAGTGTATAATTAGTGGAAAGGATGCAAATAATACAGCCATCAAATCAATGCATTGCATCAAAATTTAGAATGAAAGAGACAGA
>NW_027289249.1:0-517 GCF_016086655.4 Lepeophtheirus salmonis | reverse complement strand
TCCAAAGCCATCAGTAACTAACAGGAAGGGCAAATACTTAGATCCTTGATCAATTGGTACTGAATTCCTCAGTCTCCACAAAACAACAGGCAGCACTCACTCGATTTTCCTTTAAAATTTAAATTAAAAAAAAATTAAAGTACGATTAATTAAACTGATGTAAAAAGGTCTTATATGATTTTAAAAATGTTTTAATTGATTCTGTACTCTCTTCTGAAGTCGACATATTTCTATTTTCATGATGAAAAATGATAAAAAACGACACTTTTTTTGAGACCATTATAACTTATTCATCATAAATACATAGCTCAAATTATAGAAAAATATTCAATCTTTTATTAAAATTAAAAAACTTATTTAAAAAATAAGGATCTTCAAAGAACTTAAATTCGATTTGGTGTTTTTTGAGTGGTCCTATGAGGGGGATGAACAAGTAAATATGCATAATTATCTAATATTGTGTACGATCCCAATGTCCTCATTATGATGTCATACCCTGTAATAACTAAAATGAAAA
>NW_027289248.1:0-2348 GCF_016086655.4 Lepeophtheirus salmonis | reverse complement strand
CGAAACCTATCAATGTAAAATGTAAGCGTCCTTATTAAAAAAAACCTTTATATTTCTATATCGTAGAAACATGCTAGGTTGTTTTTATAAGTCTACTTGATTTGTTCGACCATTTTGGATTCCATGTGTGATAACACCAAAAATAGACTTATAAAAAAGATATATTAGATAAAAACTAAAAAACTGGGGACTTTAGAATCTTGGGAGGGGGGCGCTCAAGTATACCCAAAAGGGGCTGGTGACGCCCTTTTAAGAACCCTAATTTAGTGTAATTTTTTTAAATTTCAAATAAGAATATGTACACTATTCAGGTTGGAATCATACCCGGCTTCGCCAAAGGGTACTAGGGTTGTACAAAGTAAGAAAAAATAAGAAGAAAAAACAATATAAAAAAATATATTTTCTTAAAAAGAACAACCCAATTTTAAAAAACAGGCAGCATATTTCGAAAATTTGTAGTCTAGGAAGTAGTTCTAGATCATTTGGTAAACACTTATCTAACGAAGACATTACTCCAATATCGATCCTCAATTCTACTTTGAGTCCAAAAAGGATTTACTCTAATAACTTAACAAACAAAAAAGCTGCACATCACAGATCTCCTAGATGTTGGAGTTGATGTGACAAAGAGCTTATGCTAACAGGGGTATTATTTCTTTAGGTAAAATGTTTTACTATACAGATATATCTACAATCAAAGAATATTTTGTGAAATATATCTGTGCAAATTAACTCCTTGTCATTATTTGTATTAGTTGGAACTTGTATTTAGTAAATTGCACCCTGCTTCAAAATGCTGACATTTTCACTTCTTGTAATTTAATATTGTGAGCCCATAATTATAATTATGAGTATAACCTAAAATATTTTTTTAATTTAGTCAGAAGTACGGCTCCTAACTAGGGATGGTTACGGGGATTCTTACCCGGAACATCAATGAAAAATATAGCTGCATTTTACCCGTAAAAGGGATACTCTGCGGGTAAAAACTCTTCACTGGGAATATTTGATCAAAAGAATCCTGGTATTTCTTTTCTGAGGCGAGTACCCGTTTAACTCCATTTATGTTTGAAAACTGTAGGATATCCTACTGTAGACAATAAAAAAAGAGCTATATGTATTAAATAACGCAAACTCGCATATTTTATTCAGTTGGTTATATGATTACAACTCTAAGGTATATTGATTTTTTGTTGTTATAATCCATAGAAATATTTTACCAATATCTTTTCATTTCATCAATAGAAATAAGCTTTGTCTAAGTATATTTTATTTTATGAGATGAAGTGTGACCTTTTAGAACTTGCCAAGGCATGGACCTGGATAAACCTGGGAGTAGTACGGAAGGATTATTTGATTATTGTGAATGGAGTCCAAATTAAGATTTTATTGAGCAAAGCATCCCAATGCAATCATCAAAGGATAATGAAAGTACTATACTTCTTTATTATTGAATAGTTATTCATAGACGTCTATAAATCCATAGATAAACTCTCAACTACAGAGAACAAATGGAGTTATTTTTCTGGAGCAGGAGCCCTGAAGTTAGGATTCTCTATTCTATATAGATTTTTTACAAGAACCGAGATAGACAAAAAGTTGGTTTGTGATCTCTGAAAAAAAAATAATAATAATAACAGCTTGTGGGAGTAGTACCTGTGATATGGTGAAAAATTAAATTTATCTTCATCTAGTTTATTATAGAGCCTAACAAGCTTCCTAATATATCAGAATACATGTGTCGTATCAATAAGTCATCCAATCCTCGAAAAAGGAATTAAACAATCTTGTTTTGGAAATGATTATCTCTGATGTTGAAAATTCCAGATTCCAAAATTTGGTCGCCAATATTGATCCAGGATACATTTTGCCTAATAGAAAGACACTTAGTAATAAATTACTACCTTTTAAGTTCGAAAGAATGAAGAGTTCTGTCAAGGGTGAATTAGAAACTGCACAACAGATTTCCTTACTAAAGATATTTGGACTTCCATTAACATTAACGCCTATATTATTTTTCGACCGCACATTTCATCAATCGCATGCAAAACCCAAATCAAAGTCGTTCTTGTCTTCAGCAGAAATGCCTTGTTTGCCATTCATTTATGACCGCCAATAATACACATAATATTACATTTTTCATTGAAAATACTATCCACTAGCTATCCATGAAGGAAAATATGTTGATATTACAACCAACAATGCACATGTTACGATTCGTGCTGTTAAAAATACCTATATAAAGCATGTCAGCTGCTTTGCCCACTCAGTTTACCCCAAGGGTACTCTCCTATGAAAGATTGAGAGCGTACTTTCCAGATGATTCACAGAAAATGATGCTTAGAACA
>NW_027289247.1:0-669 GCF_016086655.4 Lepeophtheirus salmonis | reverse complement strand
ATATGTTAAATGCCGAATAGAAAGGAACATAAACATCATACAATTGTATTAATTACTCATGTCCCCAATGCAAGAGTTTAGCAGGATCAAGATAACATAATTTTAAGTAGATACATTTAATTGAGCCGGGATTTATGCACAGAGTTGAATAAAAATTGGAATTATAATAAGTAATAGTATGAAGTATTCCCCATTAATGCTACATTAATAATATAATTAATTCATATTGATTAAACCGATTACGAAGATTCAAGTTTATTTTGATAATTATTAGAGTTAAATATTATTTACTATTATTAAAATCTGCTACAGAATTAACTATGATAATTATCAAAGACGAATGAATCCTACATTATGAACGTTTCATAAATATTTTCATTTCCAAGATTTCAAGCATAAAATAATCAAGTTGAAGTAACACGTTTCAATAAATGCCACATTCAAAACAATAAATTTTTAAAAATAGGAATCAAATATTTCCTCATAAAAAGAACTTACTTTAGGTTAGTGCATAGATTTAGGTGTTCTACGGACATATCTTCAAGAAAATCTAAAAAAATGTATACATTCAAGTTATATGTAGATCATTTTTTGGTTTGTAATTTTGTTTGATGAATTAAATACAATTTTGAAATCTATACATAGAATATTATGCTTTTTGTAGATAGG
>NW_027289246.1:0-4979 GCF_016086655.4 Lepeophtheirus salmonis | reverse complement strand
AACGGAAAGAGGTCTTGGTTTGCGAAGCAATATTTTACAACAGAATCGAATAAAATATAATGTCGAATTTTAATAGTGTGAAAGATATATATAAGTAATTCATTTAAAAATCGTTGTGATATAGTATGGTTTGTTAGGTTTGGAGTACTTGAAGCATTAAAAGCTTCATAAGTACTTAAGGGAAATAGAAGTTGGTATGATGGACTTATTTGGCTAACGAACACAGGATTTGAGCCTATTTTTCTTGTTTCTTTTTGGAGGAAAGGCTGCCAGACACATTAAAATATCGGCCTGTGGGCCTATTTAAAAGTTTATTTTCGGAGGAGAGGTTGAAAGATACCATAAAGATAACAACGTGTTTTACTAATCAGTGCAACTCATTTGTCAATTAAGAATAATTTAAGGGTACTTAATAAGAATTATTACTACCAATATATTTACTGTTCTTTTTTTCTCTTATTGGAGATAAGTGTGAGATAAAATACCGACAACACCGTACTTTCAATTAGTGAAATTATTAATGGGAAAATGTGTATTGTTAAGAAGAAGAATTTTCACTACAAAAGGATTTATTATAGATAAATATCGTATAAATTATATATTAACGCCATCAATGTATGATTAAAATACAAATATGATTTAGAAGTGCCTTAAGGCACATAGTTCATTTTAAAATATTTGACAAAAAGTTAGAGTTCATTTTTTATTTAGATTACAAACTAAAGTTTTCCCATCGAAACAAGTAGGTATCTACTTAAGAATGTAAAATTAAAGTCATAAATTCAAGTCAAATGTGATAATACATATAATAGTCACTCAATACAAACATGATAAAAGCTCAAATACATAAAATTTATTTATGTGTTTAATCAAATCAAAACCAAGCATGTTTATTGCATAAGACACACAAAAAAAATTACGAGTATACTTAGTTTTATTCGAAATAAATTATTAATAAACTCACTCAATATATTGGATGATTATTTGATTCTCTTGTGTGGGTAAACACATTTATATTTCGACTTTTTTATATTTTTGGTGGGAAAATATTATACTCTTACAACCCACATATATTTTGATCCTTTTTGGAATTTATTACTATCTATATGTTCTTCTGTTTCTGCGTCTGTAGAGCCTATATTTTACTGTGAATAGTTCACCTATTTGTGTTAATGAAAACATGTTTATTCGTATGTTATAAAAATGGTGGAAATTACTGGGGGATAATTTAATTATTACATACTCTTTATGTTTTAATAAAATTTAATAAATTAAAACAATCTAAAGATAGATCATTTTGAAAAAGAAAATTTTAAAAAAAATACAAATATGTCCCAGGACAGTTTTTATACCTTTTTGAAAATGTACCGAATAACAATTTTGAATATTTACTAGTTCAGATATGAACAAGTAGTGTTGTGTAAGTCTTTATTTAGGACTGAAGACTGCAGTACCAGTCATTTAAGTCTCAGTACGGTTAAGTTAAGTTCTGTATATCAGTCCTACAGCTAATCATGCTTGGTCCTTGGTGACGTCAATCAACTTTATGTCTCCTTTTTTAATCAGTTGTACTACTGATAATCCAAAAGACAGGTCAAAAGGAAGGGGGCAGATAGGACCACTCCTGTGACCAAATAAATAAGGACTAACACATCATTATCTTCAAGAAATCATTCTTGAATCAAATTGATTGGAGAAAAACTGATTTTAAGTTATAAGCTTCGGTTGAAGAGATAGTCAAATTGCCTAAAGAATCCTCTGCTTGATCATTTACAATTTTGGATATAATATAAAATAGTTACAAACACCTTGTCTCTGGGTAGGGGCTATTAAAAGAGTAATAAAAAACGACTTTGCTTCTTTTTAAAGGCATTAATAGTACGGCTAGACATTTTTATTTGAATGTGACCATATAGTAAATGTCTGGGATCACATAGTGTGTATTTTTTATTTGAATTTTGGAATATAATTAAACATTTTTTATAAGCTCTTATCAAAAATATTTTTTTTACCTCAAAAATTCAGAGCATCTTACAAATAAATTAGAACGCCATTACCTGATCATTATGACCAATTGTTGTTTTATGTACTATTTTTTTAAATTGAATGGGATTACCTTTTTTGTGTGACTGTTTTTTTGTTAAGTTTTAGGTGCGAGCTAACCTCCGCATTATTAAGTGATTCACGATATTATAATAAGTGAAAATATAATGGTATATTTGGGTAGAAATATAATAACTCTATTCCCAAAATTTGCTTGCCCTTGCCTTTCGAATGAGATGATGTGTTTTTGATTGCTTTTACAACGAGAAATTGGAAAATTACCAATTACTTGGTATATTTTTTCTAATATTTACATGATTATTTTTTGTTGTTGTTGAGGTATATTCACTATTCATCAAAATATTAGTATAGGATAGTATACACCCCAGCGTCCAATAAATGTAATTAAAATGCTTTATGGTTCCACTGGATATATTTATACTAACATTAGTATCTGGCATTGCTTAGAGTTATTAGGCTTTGAATAACTGATAAACTTTGTTTGATAAATAAAGAAAATAATTCCACAAGAAACTACCAGTATTACTCAACGTTTTTCATGAGCACATTCACACGTAATTACTCAATACTTGGATATTTTCTTTGCTTAAGAATGAAATAGTAATGAACAGCTCCTGAAAAAAATCAGTCATCAACTCATATTTTATACAATTTAACATACAAAAGTTGTACCAAATATGAATTGACTTAAATGTCTTTTAACTTTGAGCTTTTACATACAACCAGTTCATTATTTATACAACTCTTTATTTACAATGTATATATTAAGGAGCTCTGTATATAGTGAGTTTATCACATGTGAAAAAATTGCAATATTCACACATAGATGGTACCGTCTATTCAAATCGACCTCATTTTCTCATTTAGGCATAACCCTGCTCCACAGCGGTCAAAATTTTATGACAATGCGTTCTTTAGTTTGTGATGTATTGTTCTAAATGTAGCCCTACTTTTGTTATTTTCCAAATAATTGATCAAAAACAATTTTTCATATTAATTTTACACAAACCTCTTTATGGAAAAAAATACCGGACTAGCTAAACAATAGTTTGAAAAGTGTTATGAGGAATTCGCTCCATCAAACGAAAAAAAAAGCTGTAAATAAAATGCCAATTATGAATGAAAAAAAAGTATTTACTTTATTAAGACTATGACTTTTCTTCCCATGTGTTATATATCTAGTTTTTGATGGCATATTTGCATTAGGAGGGAAATGTCTTTTTGAATATTAAGCTCGGGTAGAAAAATTTCCCTTCTACACAAATAAATTGGGTATGGATGTCTTTAGTTTAAAAAACAAGTTTAGACTCTTCAACATTCACCCTACTCATTAGGTTTTAATGAATTGATAAAAGATTAGCCAAAATTATATCCCCCCAAAAAAAAAAAAGAAAAGAAGAAGAATAAAATAACTCCGTATTGGGATGATAAACTCATTAATATTGTGACTGATTTCTCTTTTCAAGCTCTTATCTTTCTCCATATTTATTTTTTACTTTTCTCTTGGTTAACAGTTGAAATTTAGTTCAAGCAATTTCCAAATTTTTAGCCGCTATAAATTTCTTTATATATGGGTCATATCACCAAGGTCAAATTTAGTACCACAAATGATATAAAGGATCTATTATAGCCCATGAGCGGAGAAGTCCCACACTTCATACATAGATGAAGCTATGTTTCTTTTTAATTCACTTCATTTTCCGAAAGTAACTTCCTTCAAAAGACATCTCCCAAAATTTTATAAGAATCTTTTATTTAGTTTGTGAATTATTACACTAAGTGTAAGGCTACTTTTGTTATTTCTAAAAAAATCGAGAAAAAACAATTTCGTGCTTTAGTTTTAAACTCCTTGTTGATTAAAAAAAATCAGTTCAAGCTAAGAAATGCTTGAAAAGTGTTATGGGGACTCTCCTCAGTAGTTAAATATAAATTTAAAAAGAGCTAATTTGAAAAATAAAAAAATAAAATAAACGTATTTTCATTGTGAAGCCCTAGAAGAGTTGTTTAAAATGTTAACTGCTGGAGTGTAAAAATGATGATATCTTGCAGTAGCTTATTAATTTTTTAACTCTATGTAACTTCTTTCTTTTGTTATACTACCGCACACTCGATGCTACATGGAAAATCCCTGCAAGATTTCATTAATATCACTGCATTGTTATTTTTAATATCAAAAATGTATATACGGATTACATACTGACTTACATTACTTTATTAATATACAAAATGTGGTTACTACAGCCAATGCATACTAATTGAATTTCTCTACTCGTTTGAGAAGATGCAAAGTCACTTTTCAGGAGATGGATGCAACTTGAATACATATATATTTAGGTATACTCGGTTATGCAGTAACACAAAGTTAATCATTATGAATGCTTTTGTCGTGTATTAATGTACAATATACATACATGTGCATTAGACTGTCTCGCTTTTGGGTTAATTCAGTCATAGTTTGAGGCTTCTCAGCCTTTTTTTAGGGTGATACCAGCCATGATAGTTAAGAAAAAAATTATATTTTTGCTCAAAATTGCCTTTTTTCAGGCCTTTTATCCCAATGAAAAACAACTTCTTATGGTAAAGACATTTTAATACCGGTCCGTAGATAAATTAGTATTTGTCTGCACAAAATTATATAATTATTTTTCTGTTTTATTTATTATCTAAGTCTGGGACGATACTCAAGAAGGACTTACTACTTAATTTACAGTTTAATCGGACAAGAAGAAAATTTGAAATATAAATGCAAATTACAAAGCATAATTAATTTTGCAAGGTAGTGGTTAATTATTTTTGGTTTGATAATTTTTGTTCGACTTATTGGATTTCATAGGCAACAAGCTAAAATGCCTACTGCAGGAGCTGGGATCAAATTGTCGCCAAAATATTTTTCTTCAAAAAACAACACAAAATAT
>NW_027289245.1:0-1014 GCF_016086655.4 Lepeophtheirus salmonis | reverse complement strand
TGTCAGTAGTGTATCTGTCAGTAGTGTATCTGTCAGTATGTCTGTCAGTATCTGTCAGTAGTGTATCTGTCAGTAGTGTATCTGTCAGTATGTGTAGTCTGTCAGTAGTGTATCTGTCAGTAGTGTATCTGTCAGTATGTGTAGTGTCTGTCAGTAGTGTATCTGTCAGTAGTGTATCTGTCAGTAGTGTATCTGTCAGTATGTCTGTCAGTAGTGTATCTGTCAGTAGTGTATCTGTCAGTCAGTAGTGTATCTGTCAGTAGTGTATCTGTCAGTATGTCAGTAGTGTATCTGTCAGTATCTGTCAGTAGTGTATCTGTCAGTATCTGTCAGTATCTGTCAGTAGTGTATCTGTCAGTATGTATCTGTCAGTAGTGTATCTGTCAGTAGTGTATCTGTCAGTCAGTGTATCTGTCAGTAGTGTATCTGTCAGTAGTGTATCTGTCAGTAGTGTATCTGTCAGTAGTGTATCTGTCAGTAGTGTATCTGTCAGTAGTGTATCTGTCAGTAGTGTATCTGTATCTGTCAGTAGTGTATCTGTCAGTAGTGTATCTGTCAGTAGTGTATCTGTCAGTAGTGTATCTGTCAGTAGTGTATCTGTCAGTAGTGTATCTGTCAGTAGTGTATCTGTCAGTATGTGTATGTATCTGTCAGTAGTGTATCTGTCAGTATGTCAGTAGTGTATCTGTCAGTAGTGTATCTGTCAGTAGTGTATAGTGTCTGTAGTGTATCTGTGTATCTGTCAGTAGTGTATCTGTCAGTAGTGTATCTGTCAGTAGTGTATCTGTGTCAGTAGTGTATCTGTCAGTAGTGTATCTGTCAGTAGTGTATCTGTCAGTATGTATCTGTAGTATGTCAGTATCTGTCAGTAGTGTATCTGTCAGTATGTCAGTATCTCTGTCAGTAGTGTATCTGTCAGTAGTGTATCTGTCAGTATGTCAGTAGTGTATCTGTCAGTAGTCAGTATCTGTATCTGTATCTGTCAGTAGTGTATCTGTATAGTGTCAGTAGTGT
>NW_027289244.1:0-3038 GCF_016086655.4 Lepeophtheirus salmonis | reverse complement strand
TTTAAACATTAGTTTTAACTTTTTATTTTATTTAAACATTAGTTTTAACTTTTTATTTTATTTAAACATTAGTTTTAACTTTTTAACTTAATAAATACAAAATTCTTCAATATTATAGTAAAATCCTAAAGCAAATATGTTTTTGTTGATCTAATCTTTTATAACAGACCTTGTACTTTTGTAGTTATGTAATTAATTTCCGGTATGAAATTAGAAAAATATTTACGTCCAAGATGCAACTTCAAATTAAAAAAAAAAAACACACACACTCAATCACATGGTCCATTTTATTAATTATATGCTTACACTCGAATAAAATTATTTGGGATGTCTCCTATGATTTTGTAAAGATGAAACATGTTCTCTCTTCCGATATTTTAGTGCACAAACTACCTAAGATTAGTAAGTTGGTAACTACTCTGTACAGACAATTAAGTGGGAGTATCTACTACATCAGCGTGAGGTAAATCCTTGAAGTAGAGAAAAAGATTCGTATTCTGAGTCTTCTCAAATTCTGAAGTAAATAATATTTTTATTAATAGTAAGTTCTTTATTTACGTATTAATTAATTTCACAATATAATAATATCATTGCAATATTTTACTTTTTTAAATTTTCAGGTATGCCAACTTCAGAAATTAAAGCTCTGCTGGATGAAGACCTGGTAAAAACTGAGCTCACTTTGCCTTACTGGCAACCATATGACCTCCAGGAACTATGTAGTTTCCAAGAGAGAGAGAGCAATGATCTCTACTTTGTTGCCGGGTGTTTTGGTTTTTCTTTGAAGAAGATGATTATCTGTGCACCATGTCAAGAGTTAATGGTCAACTCAGACTCAATAGCCTTCAATAGCCAAACCAATCAGCATGTAGACCAGAAAGAGTTCATCGACATAAGCAACAGAGGGGGGTTGTCGGCTCCATGTGACCTTCTTTATCTCTCCTGTCTTTATACTCACACCATGTTCTCTTATATAACCGGTACTTTGGGAGAGAAAGACACTGTCACCCCAAATCCTGAAGCTTCATTTGTTTGCTCATTCATTAATTCAGGACATTTTAAACTCAGACATAATATTTTTATGTATATTTTCTTATTATAATATATATATATATTTCCTATTTTTCTCATTTTAATTTTACTATAACTGATTTCTAAGAAATCAAAAACTCATGGTATGTGAATTTACTGGCGAAGATCGAGATATCATCAAAATTTATCAAGATTGTGTTAATAGGGCTTCAGATTTAAAAACATTACATGCTAGTCAGTTTTACAGTATTATCAGCGAACAAAATGGATAGATTTTATTGACGTCCACAAATCCAAGACAATGGTTGACAAAACTATTAGTCAATTTATTCCTATTTTCCAACCAGGCTAACACTAAAAAACAAAATCATGTTCCTAATTATATTGCTCAAGTTGGATTTAAATATATTCTAATATGTATGCCGAGCCAAAATATCATAAATAAAGCTAATAGTAGCATCATACACGCTGATAAAATAAAAGATAGAATTATCACGGTGCAACTTCCAGAAAAATTACTAAATTATAATCTATATTTTGAACTTTAATTTTGTTTTATCAAATAAATGATTTAATATAAAAAATTGTCTAATTTAGATCTTAAAATAATAATACATTTTTATGGTAATATAGGTATAAAGCAAAGAAAGCAGGATAAAATATAAATAGTCAGATTTTAATTTCGAACGTATGTATTAATGACGGTTATATTAATTATATTTGATTATTATATTATTTGTATTATTGTCATTAATGAGTATTTTTAAAATAACAAATAAGTAAAGATAAGAAATGACATGGGAAACATTTATTAGTGTAATCTTTATGAGTTTGAAAATCCTAAATATTCGTAGGGGAAAACATTCAAATATAGTGATAATGAATGCAGTTTTATTAAGATGATTATGACTAACAAAGTTTTAAAATTGCAAGTCTACAGAAGTTAAGAGGTCACTTATAATTTATCATCACATAATCACTCATGACTCAATAATTCACAAAATCTATTGATACAGATAGTACCGAAATATAATATGCATTGCAGACAAAGGTTTTGATAAAAAAGGGTGCATATTCATTGAGAGTCTAAGATTTACTTTATTCCAAGGGATTTCTGCATTATATACATCAAGGAAACTGAAGGATTCTTAACAATTAAATGTTATTCTCTGAATAAGAGACAGAAAAAAAGGCTTTGAAGGAACAGGATGCAAGAGTTTCAACGAAGGATATGTGGACAAGAAATGAAATTCTTTGTTCCTGACTGGGTAATTAATTCGGTAATTATTTCTTATTGTGGAACTCTCTAGTTCTAAATAAACATTTGTTTGTAATATTAGAATGACCAAAATGTTGAGAAAAGAGAAGTACATTGTTTTAACGCTTCTAGAATTATCTTGCACTTGTTTTCCAATGACATTAGAGATTTAGTAATAATATAGAAATCGGGAGTTAGATTGAAGTGCCGAGGCCTTATAACTATCTGTAATTACTGTATATAAAAAAGTCCAACTTATAAATGGAATTGATATAAATGTGATAGAGATGTATGATTTCTCCGTTATATAAATTAAGGATACTGAAGGCCTCTAATCGAATAGTTTTTTTAGAGTAGGAGAGGAAGCAGAGTTGACTTTCAATAATTTCAAAGAAGGAGCTGTAGATGGAAAATGAGAACTCTCTCTATTTCTCATGGAGTCTTTCCATTGTTTAATGTAACTCCTTAGTCCTTATATGCATAAGTAAACGATGCTTTTGTAGAGGAACTGGAGGAATTTACGTATACGGACAATGATTAACGAGATCAGAAGTCACTAACACATACCTTGACATGAAGAAACACTTGAACGATCAACGATCCTTCCATTAAAGGGTACAAGATCCTCTGACCAAGTGAAGCACTTGTTTAATGGGTCTCACCTTAATAATTGAGATTCCTTGAAGTGAGTATGAGAAGACGTATGATTGGAAATTCCTTAGAATAGGAAGGATAGATATATGCAGAT
>NW_027289243.1:0-580 GCF_016086655.4 Lepeophtheirus salmonis | reverse complement strand
AAGCGTGTCGTGCCTAGCAGTCGGTGAAATACATCAAATTGAACATTCTAGCAAAGCCCGATTAAATGAAGGTCTAACCTTGTATTTCTACTAACTTTTAGATATATCTATATACATTATACGTATACAAGTGATTAAAGTTTTTATTTTCGCCACTGGTCATGGGAATGTTATACTCACGTTGTATCATTATGAAAGATGTTCAAAAACCTATCCACCAATCTGATAAAAAAAGAAACCGAAAATTAACGTGGTAATCCTGACAATTTTTGAAGAATGTATTGGAAAAGGAGGAGCTCAAACTGTCATGCCATTTTATTAAATTAGTTGTGAGCAACCCTGGGGTTCGAACGGGAGTAAACACAAATACCACTCCGTATATCTCGTAAAAATATTTGCAGAAATTATTTTGATCTATCCTAAACTCTAGTCTTAGTCCAACAAATACTTTTAATCATAACTTTCAACCAATCTTGTATAACAAAGAAGGGTTTCAATATTAACTCATTATCTTACTTAGTTTTTATCAAGATTGAACGACTTCATATGGATATCATATCATATAGATAGTTTATTTTTT
>NW_027289242.1:0-1618 GCF_016086655.4 Lepeophtheirus salmonis | reverse complement strand
CAATGGCAATAGATGCGTTAATTGAGTATCTTCCTATAAATGAATATAAAACTTAGGAGCAAATAAAAGCTTTACAGCGATCAAATTGAAAAGAAGGAACACAAATTCAAGGATAATTTATAAACTATGTTTCTATTAATTTACTATGGAATATATATCCTTCATTTGAAGTAAACTCTAAAAAATTCCGAATTCAATAACGGGCCTTTTTGAAGCCTCCTTTTGAATATTCCATCAATATCTGTCATCTGTAGTGTGGGGCACGTTTGCCCTCTTTTCCGTCAAAACTACTACTTTATTTTAACAAATTTACATCAGAAGCCTTTATTTCATGCTTAAAAATCTTGCACATACGTAAATTACAGCTTATGAATCCTGCACATTCTCAAAGTGTAATAGAAGATTATACCGCCAGGGTTATCTGCAAGATTTTGGAGCTCGAGCCAAGGACATTCAAAATATTTATATGAGTCTCAAGCAATCAAATATCTAGTTATTTCTTTTCGATATCAGGGACTTTCTTATTATTCCTGCAAAATGCAAATTCATAAATAACTCTTCGATACAAGGCTGGAGAGATTCAAAAAATTTTACAAAACCGATGTAACTGGACCTAAGAGTGAAATTGTGACCATTGATATACAAGTTAAAATTTTAAGTGAGATAAGAAGAAAAACTTCAGGATGACTGCAGGGAATACTTTTAAAAGAGTCGACGAAGGCAGACTGAAAGAAATTATCGTCAGTAAATTTGTTGACTTTGTTGACTCCCACCCAGAACAAAACCCTGGAAACTCAGATGCGGAGGAATGCTTCAAGAATTACAAAATGAAGTGGAGGACCTCAAATTATATTTTTGAGGTGGTAGGGGATTCCTTGAATATCCCCCAAATAGTATCTGTGAATGAAAGTCTAGTAAATATCGGATTTCCCAGAGTTAAACTATAATGCCAAAGATGTTTTAGATTTGGACATCCTCCCCAGCTGAATTGCACCGAAAAAATACTGCAAATAAGCAAATACACACAGGTTCTGAAAGAAAAAATCAGAATTATTAATGAAAATAAATGGAATGAAACTTCTGAACTCATTTCATTAGGTACTTTCGAGTGCAGAAAAGCCAACAGAAGAATTTTACATTGCACAAACGGACGCACCGACTTTAAAAAAAAACACTGTAGAACTCCAAATGAGGGAGGAAGACATGGTGAAAGAACAAATACGATGGAACAGATGTACAGAAATCGTCCACCTCTTAAGTGGAACAAGGGCAAAGGGAAGAGGAATCTAATGTAATAAAAGTAGATGGACAACAGCACAATCTTACCCTTAGACTAAGAGGAAGAACGGGTTGTCCCAAAAATATATCTTAAGACTGCCAGAAACTGACTCCCAACAAATTCTACAGGTGCTCTCTCTAACAAAAATATTTTTCCCTTTATGTCTAGATCTGGATACAATCCAAAGAGGTCATTGTCAATTTCACATCAGGTAGTCTTAAAACTACAAAAGAAGAAAAACCCTACATGTGAACCAGAACACAATCCTGACGGCTCTCACACTGCTGATCAACGGGAATTTCAAACCAACAATTCAATTTTGCGAGTCGGATGGGAACC
>NW_027289241.1:0-422 GCF_016086655.4 Lepeophtheirus salmonis | reverse complement strand
CATGAGAAAATAATAGTTAGGTATCATCATCTGCTAGAATGATCTAGATTTTCATTGCTGGTTTTATGTGTAAAAATTGAATTAAAAAGGTCACATTACGTGAAAAGTTCATAAAAGATCACTAGGATCATGATTACTAAAAATTTAAACTTTTTCGTTGAATTTAATGTGAATTAAACGTAATTACAATTTCTCATATTTATCAGTCCAATAGTTGGGTTGCAATATGCTAAAGAAATAAAAAAGAGTAACGACCTAAATTTAAATCAACTTCAATTGACGTTAATTTGAACATAAATTTATTATTTTTTTTTTTAATAATTATAAATTATATTTTATTGTAAATTTAGTATTCTCAATATATTGCACTTACAAAAAGCTTTAATTTGAGGTATACAGACAGTATTTAAGCAAATACTCCA
>NW_027289240.1:0-2112 GCF_016086655.4 Lepeophtheirus salmonis | reverse complement strand
CAACTGTAATGGGAAGGCAAAAATAAACGAGTCCACATGGCAGGAGGCACTTAAAAGCCAATGGTTTATAAATTTTATTGTAAGATTTTCTGGACTGTCCCTCAATCGCAAGAAAGAGAGGGTCAGAAAAATACTTAGCCATTTTAATAAAAAAAAAAATAATTAAAATAATAATGTCTAGTTTATTGGTGAAGGGTGGAGGAAATTATAAACACTATGGGGAAAATAAGCATCCATATTCATTATCTAAATATTAATATACATTTACTTTGCTAACTTAAATTAAAAAAAGTACTATAAAACTATTTATATATATCCCGTTTCAGTCAATATAAAGTAATATAACATTAATAATACATTTAATAAATATAAATAGGTATATTTGTTATGGCAAGGAAGGCCTTAATATAATACATAATAATTAGACGAATATTGAGGAAATAGCCTTTTAATCCGGGATTCCAAGGAGATATCGCCAAGAGAAGGCCACTGTAGTAGACACATATTTTCTTCCCCCTCAAAACTATCATCGAAAAAATCAGATGCAATTGCCAATGTTTCCTTATAAAAAATAAAGAGTTATTAAACAACTTGGAAATTTGGTTTAACTTACATTTTGGCCCGAAAGACAGCTGCTGTTCTCGGATAAGGTGACTGCTTTTTTTGGAGAAGTTGACAGTGTTTTCTTATATAAAATAAAGAGTTATTAAATAACTTGGAAATTTGGTTTAACTTACATTTTGGCCCGAAAGACAGCTGCTGTTCTCGGATAAGGTGACTGCTTTTGTTGGAGAAGTTGACAGTGTTTTCTTATATAAAATAAAGAGTTATTAAATAACTTGAAAATTTGGTTTAACTTACATTTTTGCCCGAAAGACAGCTGCTTTTCTCGGAGAAGTTGACTGCTTTTTTTGGAGAAGTTGATAGTGTTTCCTTATAAAAAAATGTATTAATATGAATAGATATAACTGGGTTTACCATTGTGGGCCTGCTTGGGAATTCCAATGTTCAGCCTGTCCTCATTCCTCCAACCAAAGTTTTACAATATTTGGAGGAACTTCGGGGCGGGTATTGCGTTATACATGCTAAAAAGAGCATTGGAGCTGTCATTGACCATTTTATGTATATAAAGGGCAATGACACCAATCCCATCCTGATGGAAATGAGCCATCACATCCTGCTAAACTTCTATGCCATCAAGGCTAATTTGAAGGATGCAGGTAGAGAAGGTGCGAAGGTTGCAAAGGATAGCGCGCAACACAGCAATCGTTCGTGCCAGTAGGGAGGGCGATTTGTTCATGCGACCTTTCGACGTGGTCGTCCTCCTGGCTCGTTTCCGTCGATCTTCACATCTTGCGAAGGCTGTGCAAAAAATGATGGAGCAGGATCCAGAGAATTTGCCGATCACTCTACTAAGAGATTGGGCATTGCTCTTTCTCTTTTAGAGGCAAGGTCAGAGGAGGGACATGCATGAATCTCATGTGTTCAGAGTTTATGGAAAAGATTGTTGATCATCATGGATCTTGGATCTTTTCCATAAAGTCTCACAAGACCAAGGAGTCTATGGGTCCTGCGAAAATCATCGTAAATGATGGCCTGGCAAAGCTCCTCAACCTGTATGCTTTGAGGAATCAGAACTTCCTCGGAAGTCTGATTTCTTCTTTCGTACTTGGGGCGGAGTGGAATTGCAAGTAATGAGGCTCGATTGATATCCTCAGGGAGCAGATGCTCCGTGCAGGTTTCATTGATCCTTATGACAAAGGGCTTGATACACTTACAACAGGTGCTGTAAGAGACATTATTTTATGAAAAGTTGTCTTGAAATTAGTTGCAGATTTCAAAACTGTGTTAAACATTCAAATATGTATTATTTTTGAGTTAAGAGTGCAAACCTTGATTTTTGTAATAATATTTGCGGAATCATCGATATCTCATTTTAATAATCATCTGAGCGTCCAAAAATAATGTACAAATTAGTTTAAAATTAAATTATGCATCTTTTTAAATAAAATAATCATATCTCTACAACGTCTTATTAAGCCTTGAATTAAAGATAACCAAAAATTTAATAAATGCGAAGGGTTTGCCTTTCTTTATTACTATAGTAATATC
>NW_027289239.1:0-380 GCF_016086655.4 Lepeophtheirus salmonis | reverse complement strand
GGTCTATAATGAAAGATAAACGTTACATGGAAATCTGGAACAAGTTTATTTATTTTGTCAACCGTGTGTCACATAGAACTACTATATCCGGAAATTGTAAACAATTAAGTTAATTAAAGACCTTGACAGCTCTACCGTAGGAGACTATCGAGTTAACGTTATATGAAATAAAAGAAACCCACAGAAATTTAATTGGAGCAAATATATATAAATAATATTTTTGGTGTTATTTTCCGCAATTATATTGGGTTTTTTTCAATTTTTTTAGTTAGCGGTCTTTTTAGTCTGCATAAGGACTACAGTGATATCGCGAGGGTTACGTGTAATTTTTCTCGAGCAAAGTGCTCCGTCATAGGGATTGGTTAGACGTGGTTGGATTT
>NW_027289238.1:0-1669 GCF_016086655.4 Lepeophtheirus salmonis | reverse complement strand
CATAGTAAGAATGTAGTTGATTAAATCTTGAGTCTGCATCAATGAAAGTCAGCTATGTCAAAGGATAGTAATACAAATTGGTCAAGGCTTGGCAATAACGATGGAAGGGTACACTGAATACGTTTGCCCACACGTCAACCTTTCTCTTTCAATCTCAAAATTGAATACAGCCACAGCAGAAAGTTGAAATTAAATTATCGAAACCTTTAATAATAAAAATAACTTCACTAAATGAAGGATGCGGAAATTATATTATTGAAGTAGGAGGACAGAGACTAGAGTCAATCCGTAGTATCAAGATGAGGCCGGAGGAGATCACATCTCATTATGTAAAGTACTATGATTATTTCTACAATGTGATCTTCCGGCCTGTTTCTTCAGTCAATGGATCGTCTCCGAGTCCCACTATACACTCCATAAAAGAGAAACTCATAACATTCTCTACATAATTAGACCTCCCATCTACGTCCAAGATACTCCAAATATATCGAAAAAGTCGAGATCCCTTTCCTTCATTAAAATTGTAATAATATATTCTTCGCTTCACAAAGTTATTTCCTTAGTATTTAAGGGTTGAGATAATTGAATTTCAACTTTCCGTTGTCATCGTCTCCCATTTCAAGTTAGAAAGAGAATGTATGACGTGTGGCAAACTTATAAAGTGTACCCGCGATGAAATACTTCAAGCTTGATTTTTTAAAATTATTTATTTTGTTAATTGCTTTGACTTACGAAAAAATAAACTTGCATTTTATCTCTGAGTATAAAGGTATAATATAATTTCAATGTAAGTTAAAGAAAATAAGTTGATTGGTTATCCTTTTAATAAATAATTATTTCTCTGAAGCCCCATTTTTTTCAGATGATACTTTTGCTCAATTTTTCCTGTATCTTGTCACCTCTATGTATTTCTTTCTCTAAAGTCACGTCTTCGAGACTATAAGATTTCACCATTTTTCATATTTACAATCCTTATTGTGCTTGTGATGATGTTATATATGTGTCAGTAGACCATCACTACGATACATTTTAATTCACGTACGATCTGTTTCAATGCAGGTTAATATTTCATAGACATTATAGTATATATACAATTCTCACTATTTTTTTAATGATTTTACTTATTTAGATAAGTGACTTGCAAAAATATATTTCTTTAATTTTTACAATATAGCTTAGGATATAAGTATAAGATGAATCAATGAGAATAATTACAAGTTGCTGAGGGGAGGCCAAATGCCATTCAAGTGATAGACTTGAAATTGTTAGAAGAACAAATTTGTGGTTGAATTTAGACTAAAGTTTACCTGTTTTGTGAAATTATTAGATGTAGACAGAAATTTAGAAAAATAATTCGATTATCGTTCTACTTCATTTGAAAATTACCTATTCATATTTCAATTAACAACAGTTAGTTTATATTCGAATTCAACCTATCAAATTTTATAAAGCTAACAAAGGGAATAAAACTATAAATGAACAGCTGACAACGAATGTCAATGTTATTTTCTAAATTAGCGAGACCACACTGTTAATTATATAATTGCTTAAAACAACTAGTTAGCACTTTAGATTCTCTTCCGAAATAATGAAATAGTGTTGTACAGACTTGAGGTGTGTTATTGATAATCGATTCGATTGGACTAATTTTAAGAATACAGGGTGTCCA
>NW_027289237.1:0-1415 GCF_016086655.4 Lepeophtheirus salmonis | reverse complement strand
CAGGTTCGAAAAAGATTTAGATGCTGAATCAATCCTTTCTATCTCTTTCTCAAAGCTGAAGTGGCCGTAGATGATCTTCTTGGATGTTGAAAGAGTGAATAGATAACTGGGTTAGTTGGGCTGAGTGCAAGGAAGGGTATCTTCTTTTAAGCGAGACTTAGAAGCTTTCCCATCTGGAATTTCTTTTCTTTATAGTGGGATTCCTATCCAAAGACTCATAAGTGAAATCATCAGGGCGAAAATGAAGCGAGAATACAACTATTACCTTTTTTAAATCTTCTTTATAATCTTGATGCCGTGAATCCACTTACATCTTCGAATGGGATTAGCCGGGAGCCGGTGGGTTGAAACGTGAGGTGTTATTTTCTTCCTCGTTTGACCCACAACACAAGCGTTTGGCATGGTTAATAAATCACCTTAATAATTAACTAAAAGCATCTTTCAGAGAATCCAAATGGATGCCACTTGAATTTAAATAGAACTCACGTTAAAGTCATCTTTTGAAAAGAAGAAGGGAAAAAGGAAAAATAGTGACTATTCCAGTTAATCATTATTATCAATGTAGATCATTAATCATCAAACTGCATACAGTACACAAGCTCTTGGCTGTCTGACGCGCATCATTAAGGAGACTCTATGGCCCTTATAAATTTAATGTCTTAAAAATAGATTCGTACAACTTAAAAAAAGATTATTTGTATATGTCGATGCTCCGTACTTTTCCCTTAAACTATTTTGCCTCAGTACATTTTTCCTTTAACCATTTCGCCTTAGGATATTTTGCCTTAATATACATATATAAGTAAATGAGATTTATACATCGCTATTTTACTTTTCTTTAAAATTGATGTTCCCTTTGAACAATAAAAAAAATCTAATATTTATTCATATAAAATGCATTAAATGTTTTTTCTGTTTGAATGATGCTCTTTCGTCAGCCCATGAGTTGTTTCCGAAATGAATAATCCATCATCTAATGATAATTAATAACGTAAAAGTGATTAGCAATTCTTCAATTCGAACCTATTTTATTTCTGTTTCGAATTCATGACATAGTAAGATTTTGTTGGTGTATACATTGAAATTTTGTGGCATAATTCCATCCCTTTCCAACAGAAGACAATTATGAAATGCGTTATATAGTAATAAACATTTCATATTTTGATTAAAAATTCCAAAGGAAATTTTTTATTTTAACCAAAAATACGTCAACGTGCATAAATCTCATTGACTTAAATGTATATTAAGGCAAATATCCTTGAAGCAAAATGGCAAAGTTGAAATCGGGAAAAGGGCTCCTACACCCATACAGAGGCATATAAGAAGAGTTACGTCACGAGATTTCAGCGCCCGCTTGTGACATATATGATATATGATATATGTCACAGCGGGCGCTGAAATATATGATATAGCAA
>NW_027289236.1:0-2231 GCF_016086655.4 Lepeophtheirus salmonis | reverse complement strand
GAAAAGAAAAGGAAAAAAACACACATGACGGTGGCTCCAATGGAAGGAATGCTAATCACTTAATTCTCCGTTATTAATTACAATATCATTAGACATGATGGACTATTCATATTGGACAACCCTTTTGGATTGACGGAGAAGCATATGCAAAATACTAGGCAAACTGTAAAGCTCAGTACAGTTGGAGCAATCTGAAATTGCAATAGAACAATGGTCTTTGTCTATTCATAAACCATATTTCCTCTCCAATGAGAACGAAACAGCAGTTCAATCCTTCACACTGGTTGTTAGTTCTCGGGTAGTCAGTGATAGTATCACGATGGACGTTCTAGAGTGCGGGAAGAAATAAATCACTTTGCTCGTTACCCTGTCAGAGGTGTATTGTGGTATATTCCTCTGCGCTTTCCTCCCGCACTCGTGAACGTCCATCGTGCCGCTATCACTGACTGCCCGAGGATTAACAACCAGTGTGAAGGATAAAATTGCCACTTCTTTCATTACGTTGGTCACCACCACCCAACAATTTGGAAATGCATACAGACATTTCAAAAGGAAGAATCGACAGTTTCCACCATCCTTGTTCAAGAAGCGATTTGTCAACTCACTAAAAAAATCGCAAAGGATATACATTGAGCAACAGCAAAGGCTTAAAAACTTATGTGAAAGCTATGTGGCTGTGCATAAGACTATATCCCAGTTCCTGTCAGGTGCTGGTTACAATATCCGATTTGATGTCTAAAACAAGGGAAGAATTTCTTAAAAATTTTACCAATAAAAGTACAATCAATTAAGTTTATGTTCAAATGTATTTTGTTTATTAATAAAGTGGTTCCATTCATACTGTATTTTGTATTGAACTCGAGATATTCTCTTTTTTTTTGTTGAAAAATTATGAAAAACGACACTCTTTTCTTTAGCGTTTTCCTCGCACTCTCCAACGACTCGACATTTGACTACCTGCCCGAATCCTCTCAGTGGATTGTCTCTCCACAGCCAACCAACTCTTCTTCTGACACATTCTGGATCATAACGAAGTGGAAATCGCTGCTCTTGCCTAGTATTTCGCAAATGCTTCTCCGTCAATCCAAGAGTCTTGTCCAATATCAATAGTCCATCATGTCTAATGATATTATAATTAATAACGGATAATTAAGTGATTAGCACTCCTTCCATTGTAACCACTGGCGTTTTTTTCCCTCTTCTTTTCTCTTATTATATAATATAATGGTTGTAGTTATTATATCAGTTTAAAAGAATCTTACCATTTTTCCATTTAGACAGTTTTCCTTTTTTTCGTCTTGCTATTTTCCACTGCCATTTTTTTTTTTATATTTTTCCGTTGCCATTTTTTCCTGACACCGCTTCTCCAAAACTCTGTCGGCCGTAGTCCGGAGGCACCATTTGCTTTCTTCTCCGTTGAAAAAAATTATTATTCTCTTTGAAATTATCCTCTCAGGCACCAAATTCCGTATTATCCGCTTGGATCACCTTCAATACATCATTCCTAAAAAAGAATTTCATTTTAGAATCCCCAGCTGCACGACTCTTTATGACCCGAGATTTCACGGAGTCCTTAACTCCATGAAATCGCCTTCGTCTTCAAGCAGTTAAAGTGGTCTTCAGTCTCCTTATCCCCTGCAGGACATACCACAGGCGCAAGCGACCTTTTTCGACTGTTCTTTCGCCTTGACTAGCTTCGAGCTAAGAGTCTTTAAAATTTGGAGACACTTGGAGATGGGTTGTCTTGTCTTCTCGTCCACTGATCCTGCTAGTTCTTCCAGCAATTCAATTTCATATTTTAAATCCTCATCCGGAACGGACAAGAAATCTAAAGGCTTAAAAGACTCGAAGGTCACTACCACGGATCTCATGGCCAACCTTGATGTCTTGTGGAGTTTGTGATGTTTGCCAAAGCTGGACCAGTATTGACGTTTCCCAACTCCAAATTCATCTACCGAATTTCAATAAGTTTTTCCACCTCTGGAGAGATCCCATAAGACTCCTCTATGAATGACTTAAAAATTGAGCCCTGCAGTTTATTATTATAGGAGGAAAAAAATTTTTATTATAAAACAAAGGATCTCTTCTGAGAAGGAGATACCCGGTTCTTTTGCTCTATTAGAATCTAAAGATTCGTAGACCGGAAGTGAAGGTCTTTCATTCTTGTGTGGTGGAGAACATCCCAAACTTCTTTTCAACTTTTTTGAAAAGGTGTTAAGGAGATACCTCCT
>NW_027289235.1:0-802 GCF_016086655.4 Lepeophtheirus salmonis | reverse complement strand
AGAGTTGAAACATAATATTTTTCACAACCTTACATATATGTATTTACATTTTATAAAGTTAATTCAACAGGACTTTCTGTGAACTCAATATGATTTTAAAAGAAGAAGACAATATTAAATATAATATTGTAAATTGTAATTGTATTGTATGACTGAAGTTCTATCATCAAAAATATGATTTTTAGTTGACAACAAGAATACTACACTTCGATTCATTTTACATATATAGCATTATTTGTCTTATAATGAATGTCAGGGAAAAATAATATTTAAATAAAATCCACAAAATTATCGAAAATTACAAACACAGATTTTTTTAAATGAGACAATATATCAACGAGTTTTAAATATTTTAATCAATTTAAATTGGAGTTAGTAAAATTTCCTATTGACATCAAACCTTTAACCAAACATGATTTGATTAAATAATTATACAAGTCAACAACAAAAATTAGTAAAAGTGTTAACTGATTCTTGTTTTTTCTGTTTTTTTTTTTAAGATGTGATCTTTTTTATTTAATATTGGACAACATTACAATGAATAGTTTATAAATTAATTATTTTATATATATATATATTTTGAAAACTTTTATTTTTTTACAAATTATTTGGTACGAGCAAAGATTGTCGTAGAAAGATACAATGCTTCTAAGTTATAGAAATATTTTAATTATGTTAGATACTAATAATTTATAGGAGTCTTCGGATAATGCTTTAGTCTGTAAGCTCTGCAACCTGTCCTTCAAGGGAGCAGACTATCTTTTTGATCATGCGAAGACTAATTTTCAATGGAACAAAAATA
>NW_027289234.1:0-2111 GCF_016086655.4 Lepeophtheirus salmonis | reverse complement strand
AACATATATATATTGTAAAATCTAAATAATATATTATACCATACTCAATGACTTCTCTTTTTTTCTGCCCACAGCCTTGTACCAGTTTTTAATTTTGGCTTTATATGAATTTGTATTTTGTACCCTTTTTATTTATTTGAAACTATTCATTATTCTATTGACGTCAAAATCTTCCTCTCTTGCCCAGCAGTCGGTACAATAAATCAAATTGAAAATTCTAGTAAGCCCGATTACATGGCGGTCTGACCTTGTATTTCTATTAACGTACTTCATTTGAAGATTTGATCAACTATTTGATTTCAACAATAGCCGAAATCCTCTGCCCAAAGGATTCAAATCTCCTCTTATTATTGAGAATGAATTCTTTTGGAAACCATTTATTGAATAAATGCTATAGCATATTAATAAATTGAAGGATGAATCTGGCAATCTTTTGTTCAAAACGAATAAAAGAACAGCTTTTGGTGGATTCATGCCATCCATAACTTCATTTAGTGAGCATATTCGATTCCCTTGTAAAACAAGACCAAAACTACTGTGATACAAAACACTATTACCAGCTGTGTTATCCAAATATGCAATTATAAATCCTAGATATTTAAGGAGCTTGAATCTCATAGTCTGGACAGTTCACCATTAAATAACCGTATCCTTAAAACGCATTATTTTGACATCTTCTAAAATTAGGTTTAATCATGAAGCACCCTCATTTCTGAGCATTTAAAAAAATAATTTATACGAAAGTCTCTTTCGAAACAAATTATTTTTATGAATCAATGATTCCAAGGTCTTAATCAGGTTTAACTTATATAAGACGCAAATCGAATTTATCATGGAAAATGACGTTTTTCACCACAGCAGGTTGCGTGATTTTCTTGCATATTTAAGTGTTCTATCTATCGTTTGGCAATATTTCAGGAATCTGAAATGAACTATCTATGTGATGTTATATGTCAAAAAATTATACTATAGAGTTAAAAAAGCTGAGAAAATGAATTGATAATTTCTTTCAAAAAATTCAAATTTATCCGTCGCTATTGAATAAATGTAGGAAATATTGGCATCACTGAAAGCAGAAGAAATGGTCCATCAAATAAAATTTGTTATAGCCTTCCAATCTTTTTATTTTATTTAAAAGACATACCCACTAACATGATTTCAGCCTATAAAACTAAATATACCTTAACAATAATAGTTTCTAGAGGAAAATTATCTAAATTTCGAAAACAAAAAATACATAAATTCGTTCAAAACTTACAATAAACATATATACTAGTATATAAAAATTGAAATTAAATTACTTTCAGTTAACAGACAAAATGAGTCATATAAAGGCAGACTTTTAATGGTAGTTTTTTTATATTCCCTTAAGAATACTTGTTAATAATTATTATTCAAATATCAATGTTGAGCTGCATTAAAGTATCTTGGTAATTTGGATGGACATCGTCAATCATTGTCTCCATACTTTAAAAATACATAAATTCCTCAGGATCTTCTACGAAATAGTCTTATACTTTTATAATATAAACTAAGGAGTTCCACAAAAATACTTCTATTGGAATTCTCAATTCCAGTCGAGAATCCTCTTCTAAACAACGTAATTGCATGTTACCATATTGGAATAATACTCCCATAGAGTTTTTATACCATAATAGCTAACAGGTGGTGTATTGAAATCTGAACACTTACTAAATCAATAATTAATGAAGATTGAGTAATTGAAATTAATGCATATTTCGATATATTAAACCATGTAAATTTAGTTACAAGAACAAACAAACCTGAGCTCTCTAGCTTACGTAAAAGTTGATAAAAGAACACTTGAAAGTGATCCACAAATTTCCATTTGCACACTCCAAGTAAGCGTCTCCAGAAGCACCTTTTACGCCATCAGCAAGTCCTAAACGTTGGAGTGGAAAAAAAATTCTGTCAAAAAGGGCAAACTGGATCTGTAGGGAAAAAAACACAGCCAATCCTCTCAAGTCCATGAGGGCCCATCTAAGAGATCTTGGGGTTTCACACCAGACTGTCCAGAGACCTATTTAAAAAGTGAGTGGGAGGAGCCTAGTGAAGATTTTGAGGCCACTTTTGACAACAGCAATGAAATA
>NW_027289233.1:0-1228 GCF_016086655.4 Lepeophtheirus salmonis | reverse complement strand
ATCATTTGAGGCTAGTAGGATCGGCTGTTACAAGAAGAAAAAAAAAGAAGGTTACTAGCCAAAAAAAAAAAAAATAACTAGGAGGAGGGTGACTCACACAAGACAGAGACAAAAAGATGTTTGTGATTAAACAAAGTACTTTGCTCATTACAAAAAGAAAAAAATAACTTTGTCTAACAAAGAATAATGAATAGTCTAAGGAAAGGTTGCGCGGTTTTTTGATAGAAACATGTAATTTATTACAATTAAGTCATTTAATTTGTTAATTGTTTAAATTTGAGGCTATTTCTCGATTATTATGTATCTATGTTGTTTACAAGCTGCGCTTTTGAACGATTTGTAACTTGTGCTGATTATATATTAGCACCGTAATCACGGTTTTTTTTATAAGAGAAGGAATAAATAGTGACGAAGGATGATTTAAAATTAATAATCTGCAAAATACTACAACTGAAAAAATATTACCATATAAATGCTTATATTTACGTGATAATAGTGTCTTAAAGGATGTGAATTTATATTTCTTTGGGCATATGCATAATCCATAATTCTTCGGAGCAAGTATTGTTTTATCTTCATTCAAAAATTATCCCTAATTTTATTCAAGGAAAAGTTACAGAATTATCTCAGAGAATTATGGACAATGAAACAAAGTAATTTTTAGTTTATTCTGCGGCACATTCCAAAGTTAAATTAACCACAGGCATATTTTCACTAAATACATATTAACTGAGTAATTCTAATGGACCAAAATGAAATTAAAGCAATAATAATAATAATACAATCTGTTCTTTAAGTTATGCTTTGTACAAAATCGCTACTTGCACATAATAATATTAGCTCTCATTAAGTCCGACGACAAGTAGATATCCCCACTCATCAACAATTCCCAAATATTGTCTAAGTTTCATTCTTCTATATTGTGAATTAGAACACTTCAAGGATCAATGAATATCATACATATCCTCTTTTTCCTCGCACAGCTCATTATTATATGCACTCATATTCTACAAATACAAAATTGTGAAGACCTTTCCTCTTTCAGCTTTTCCATCATGATTTTCAAATAGTGTTAATTTGGTAACTTTTGAGCAAAAATGATTCAACAGAATGAAAGATTAGGAATTTAAAGTTGGAGATTAGGAGTATAAAATCTATACTATAGAACAATTCCTTAATTATTCCTATCTTCTCTACATACCTATAGTTTAAGACAACCAATCATATA
>NW_027289232.1:0-630 GCF_016086655.4 Lepeophtheirus salmonis | reverse complement strand
AGAAGACGGAAGGAAATCAAGGAGTCACGGAAGGAAAGGAGAGTCAATCAATATATTACTGAAGGAGAAGGGGAGAAATATGACCTTGATACTGTTTTGGAAGGATTAGCAGGGGTGAAATCTAGTACCAAAACTGACACTGGTGTTGTTAAGAAGAACAAGGATAAGAAAAGGAAGAAACAACAATTAATACGTTGCAATAATCAAACAAAGAAATTGGATAGTCATCATGTGGTTCCTTTAGAGTTGCTCGATGGAGCAATAATGGGTATTGGCCCATCTGTTTCAGGTAGCAATGGAGAGGATACTATAGGATGTGTAAGTGAGCATGCAGTTCCTTTAGAAATGATACTAGGGGGAGTAGGACTTGAGGTAGTTTCACTTGATGTTATAGATGGGGCAATTTTAAGTATTGGGCCAATTGCTAAGGAAGAGGAAGAAAATTTTAGTTTTAATTTTTATGAGGTGATTAATTATCTAGAAAATGCCTGGTTAGATTCAATTAGAGATTTTTAAGAATGATCTCTTTTGAATGCTGGCTATGGAAATTATTGACTAAATCTACTTTTGAGTGCATTACATTTAACATTTTACCAAAATCATCTTAAATATATACTTGTTACAAACCAA
>NW_027289231.1:0-2352 GCF_016086655.4 Lepeophtheirus salmonis | reverse complement strand
TCCATTAGTTCTGGTATTCCTTGGGAAAATACATATACATATGTAGATCCAATGAATTGCAATCCAGTCGGAGGTTGAACATTTTTAAGGCACTTGACTGAGCGCACTCTTGCTCCCATTCAGTTATTAATATTATGATTTGTGAGCGTACTCCCGCTTGTTTTTAAAACAATGAGCGGGTCTCATTTTTCGCTCGTATGGGATTTTAATGTGTATTTGAAAACTCAATATGATTGCAATTTAATTCCTGAAATTTATTGGTGTATATTATTTATTCCAAAAAATGAACAGAAATAAGATACATGAATAAATGAAACTCACAGATCTAAAATTATATTTAAAATTTTAAAAAATCCATAAAATGATTAATCTACCATTTGATTCATTGACAAAAAAATATCTTTTAAACTGTCATCATCCTTCAAATAACTGACCATCTTTATAAAATACTCTCAACAGTAGGTGAGGATGGTTGTGTTATATTACTTTCTAGAATTATCTTTTGATTTTTTGGGAAAGTGTGTATTCTAAATTCATAAAAGGATCTACAATTCCAACCGCAGTTTTATTTTTTAGAATTTTTTCTTCATTGGAATATTTATTCAATTGCCACTAAATCCCTAGGATTGTCACAAACAATTTCAGTTTGAACGTGAAGGGTAACTTCATCAACAAAGAGTTTTTTCATATATTCTTACATTTCTGGAGAAACAGTGGAACATTCTAAATCTTTGAATGGATGGCTAGCTGTAGGCAACAAGTGGATCATATCGTTAGAAAGGTAAGTCCTTTTTCAATTCCAGTAATAATCTTGCCCATGACAAGAATCTGTTTCTATTCAATGGCAAGTTACACCAATATATCCACGCTTTGTAGCTAGCCAACAATCTGACGTCAAACAGAAACAGTCAATTCAGACAAATTTATGTATAAATCAGAAGGGAACATTTTGTGCTTGATTAGATCTAAAGGCAATTCTGCCAATTATTCAAGATTACTACTAATAACAGTTATTAAATTGATAAAATTCATATTACCACATGCAAATCAGACAATATTAAGTGGTAATTGTTCCAAAACCGTGTGTCTTGAGACAGGATTCAAATGTATTGTACGATTTATTACATGGCCATTATTTGTATTACTTTATAATAATCCATATAACTGGTTTATTCAAAATACAAATTGTGCCAAAAAAATTATTTGTCTTTTGGTGGGGCTTGGGCACAAAATTAGGAACCACAGTCTTAAGACAAATGTATTTACGAGGTTTCGTACACTATCGTCCAGAGCTGACTTTTTATCCCTATTTAAATCATAGGAAGCTTCCAGTTTCAAAGCTTGTGTATACCAGAGTCTGAACAGTTAATATTGTTGATGGAATTCATAACGTCATAGCTTATTTGTTGAAAGGTAGACAGACTATAATGTGGAACGAAAAGAGAGGATTAAGAAAATCGGAGAACTCATTTCTTCTAGTGTCTCGTAAGTCCAATAATGATAGAGGAAAACTGATACATATAATTGGCCTTGTTTTTCAGTGCTACGTGCCAAGTAAAATTATACGATGATTTTAAGATTGATTGAATTAATAGCTTAGAAATCGTCTAAATTCATAGTTAAAAGTATCTCTGTTAATCTACAAGAAAAAAGAAAACACAAGAAACAGTGATCCTGGAGAAAATAGAAGAGTGATTAAACTGTCGAATGTATCTTGAATTAATTTTATTTGTTTATAAAAATTATTGTTTTTATATAATAATTGTTACAAATAATATTGTAGCAAGTTTATTTGCATTTCATTTCTGTATTCAGGGTGAAATATTATTTTTTCTGAACTAAATTATTGAATTAATTATTTAAGCTGATGAATTTGTCCTTCAAAAATAAAATTTATCAACTTCAGTTTGTGTTTGTACAAGATAAAATGAGCAATGTGTTTGTCTAACATCCGTTTCTTCGGGTAAACACTCGAGTATGATCCATGGATTTGAACTTGTAATGTGGAATTTATTTAGGATAATTATAAGTCTTTTTATTGTATTTGAAGTATGATACGATGAAGACGGATTTTATTTCTATTAACAATTCGTATATTTATTTTTGAGTAAAAGTACCCCATTATATTTTTAATTATATAATTTACATTTGTCGCTAATAATTTTTTAAATTCATTTGTAATATTTAATATTAATAACTTTTATGTTGTATCATTTTTCATTAATAATTTGTTCAATGTATTACATGTATTGACATTTCTAATTAATATTTTTTTCATAGTAAATAATTGATATTTCAGTTTTTTTAGACATTAAAAATTGATGACTCATTGTATAACATATCATATTAGCG
>NW_027289230.1:0-1166 GCF_016086655.4 Lepeophtheirus salmonis | reverse complement strand
TCAGAATCTATTAGGACGGTCAAATCTCCCTCCCCCTTCCAAGAGGTGTTGTCATGTTGCTGATAATAATATGTACATATTGAATGATAAAATCTTTGAATTAAAAAGTTGAATAAAATACTATTTTATACTTTGTTGAATTTTTCATAGCAAGTTAAGTAAAATGTTCTAGGCGGTTTTATTTCTTATTTTGATAATAGAATTAACCTAATTAGGACCAGTCTTATGCGAAGGGCTTCAAACAGTCATCTGGCTAATCTTCAGTTCCTGGACAATGGAATAAGGGGCCACATGCCAGTCCAACTCGACCATTTCCATTATTTTATTGACAATTTTTAAGCAAATTTTTGCCCGCCTGCTCCGTCTTTTCACTTTTTTGTAACGATACTGAAGTAGATATAGTATTTTCTGGGTTTTTTACTTCTCATTGAGTAGGATGTTTGTCAATTTGAGGCCAATATTAAAATTTAAAAAACATATTCTAATACAAACCAAAATTTGTTAAAAATTTAAATTCTTTATGATCTACCTAAATTCAAGATTACCCTGTATGCAGTTATGACCTTGACAACCATGTTTCTTTATTTTCGCCAGATCTTCATAAAGTATTACAATATCAATTCTTTCAATGCAAAGAACAGTCATGTTCAATATGATTGAATCAATTTACGAACGATAATTTGATATTCATGAAGAATAATAATTTCAAATAAATTGCCAAAGGGGAATTTTGAAGTTATTAAGTCTATGTATGTATGTATATCAGAGCTGAAATATTTTTTCTTTGCAGCAACATCCAAATATTTTTCACATATATCATTTTATATTGATATCAAACTAATCTATTATTTATAGTTTCAAATGAGATACTTTTATTAACAAATAAAAACATAAATCTTGTGTTAAACACATATTACAAGGTAATTTGCATGTATCAAATTACATGTATTTGTTTGTTATTAATTATGTATTTGCAGAATTTCTTTATTTGTGATTAATATGGGATATATCAATCAATATTAATCAAGTTAAAAGAAAAAAAAACAGCAAATTAATCAGTTTGAATATTTTGCATTTGGTTGCATAAAATTTGTTATTAACTAATGTAAAAAAATAAAGTATATTTTAAGCCTCATAATTGCATTTACCTTCATTGGGAACAACGA
>NW_027289229.1:0-1395 GCF_016086655.4 Lepeophtheirus salmonis | reverse complement strand
CAAGATTAATGAAACACTATTAACCTTGATTGTTAAACATAAATTAATATATAACTCAAATATCCACTCAATGTGAAGTACTTTAAATCCATACAAAAATGTTGCGTGCGTCTTTGTTTTTATTTTTGGTTGTAATAATTAAGAGCATGAGAATATGTTTCATTGAGTACAAGAGAAATTAAATTAATACTGCGTTAAAGGGACATAATAATAATTATTCAGTTTTTAGAGTAGTTAATTCACATTTGCAAGGTGTCTGCAGAGGAGGAGGCTTTAGGTTCAAAAATTGCCCTGAATTTGTATATACGTGTTACTAGGATACGTATACCGTGGACAACTACACCCCTTCCAAAATTAGTATGACCTATTTGAACGGAACGCTAAAATCTCATTTTTAAAGTTCATCGTTCAAAAAAAAAAAAAAAAAAAAAATCCGATCTGTTCAGCGTTCCGTTCAATTTTGCGTTCCGTTCACAAGCCTGTATTAATTATTGAATTTTTGACTATTTGGGTGAAAATTACTCAAGGATATGTATATTGTGTCACATTATAATGTTAAAATTCCCAAAGTTATTTTACTCTAAAATACATAATAACCAAAGTTAATAGAATTATTAATTAATATCATTTCTATTAGCCTTAATAATAACCATATAGTTTTAAATTATTTGGGTATTAGAATGACCAATGTTGTAATTAAATAAGGCATTTTAAGACGAAGAAGTTGCAACCTGTACAGACATTGTAACTTGTAGACAATATATATATGGACTTCAGAGACAATTTCTAGGTCAAATGGTGTAATTCCTTCAAATCTTTGGATGCTATGTTATTACTCATTAGTTAATATAATAATAAATAAAATAATACTCTATATTATTTTAAAATGATAATCCCCTTCTATTCCTAAATAACTCTTCCCCCAATTCCAGTGATATGTCGTCTTTATAGTAGAACATAGAGGGGAAAAATCCTTATGCAACAAGTCCAAATCGAATCTCATATCTTTTCTACAAATCATCGAAGATATTTTATATATATATATATATAGACTAGGGATCCCAAAAGTAGGATCATTGAATCCAAAATAGCAGACATCAACAATGCTGACGTTACATGAAAACGCTCATGCCAAAAGATAAAATAATATACAGTAGTACCTTGACCTACAAGTTTAATTCTTCCTTGACGGAGTTCGTAAGTCAAAGCAATTCCTCCCAAAAGAAAGAACTAAATAAAAATTATACATGATTTGCTGTCACGTTCTGTCGCCAACTCTGGACCAACTCGTATCTTAATACAAATTTGAATGACATTTTACTCGTATCTTAAGGATTACCGTGTCTTTGTTTCTACATTTTACTATAGCTGACGTTCATTGCTGCAGACTGAAGA
>NW_027289228.1:0-568 GCF_016086655.4 Lepeophtheirus salmonis | reverse complement strand
AAAAACTGCAAATTTTCTCAATGTTACACTCTTTGCACCTATATTTTTCCATAAAGTATCTAATTGCTTCCTTTTTTATGTTATTTGGATCATCTAATATAGATCCATCTGGCATTTTTAAACAAGTCAGCTCTTTTCGAGCATGATTACTTTTTTGTAGGTATTTAAAGGAGCATTTCCCTTTGATATTTTGATCACAAGTTCGGATTTACTTCTTATTAGTGCAAATATTTTTGTAATCCAGAAGCTATTCGAGTGATTCATTAATTTCTATTGATTTCTTATTCAAGTCTTGTAATCCTTGTAATCTTTTTCAAAGTTTTATTTTTTTCCATTGCTCTATCCCACCCAGCTTGAATTACGATTCCTTTGCTAGATTTATCAATATTTTTTAAATTGTAGCTTGGTGAGAAGATTCCAGCTTTTAGGTTATCTGAAAAATCGGAGATCACCTAATTACCTTTTTTTATCTTCTTAGTTGTATGAAAAGAATCTAAAAGTGACACATTCAATTTGGTAGAAAGATTTGTTCCATCTAGACCTTGTTGTATCTTGTAATCTTGACATA
>NW_027289227.1:0-14117 GCF_016086655.4 Lepeophtheirus salmonis | reverse complement strand
GGTTCCAAATATACTAATTCCCACAATTGATGTAAAAAAGGAAGATAGAAGGTGTGCTTAGAAAATGTTAGTTTATAAGTAAACTATCGTCTAACATTAGACATAATTATTGACCTACTAACTTTCTTTTAACATTAAAAACTGTGGACCAACATGTCAGAACAAGTAAATGTAAGACATATTAATCTATAAATAAGTAAACATTTTATTAAAAAAAACATTAGTGACCTATATCTCACGACTTATACGTTGCATTAAAAAAGCTGAAAGTATGCTGCTTATAGGTGAAGCATACATTTAAAAAAAGTGCATTTACAGTTTTGTATTTGGTGGAACGTGTAGTGTATTACAGAGTTCCACAATGGAAGTAAAATAAGAAAAAAATTGATACATTCTTAGTATTACTACGACAAAGAAAAAAAGGCGGAACAGGCATAAAAAGATTTATAAGGATAAATTTGTGATTTTAATAGACTAATGCAGTATTGAATGCAATAGCAATGGAGTTGTTCCAAGCATTCTATTCTGGTAATATAGACGTAAAATAAATAATGACAATCATCGTAACTAAAAATTAGCCAAAAAACTGTCTGGAACTATATTAATCGGATAATACAAACAGTGTTATTTTTATTGTTAAAATAAAGCAACAAAAACTCTCAAACCATTTTATAGCACCTATTATAAGTAATATAAAAACAATTATCAAAAACATAATGATTAATTCACACTTTTATGTTGAACCATTTTTTATTACAGTGTTTATACATTTTTGTTTAAGCATACACTGTTCTTATTTAAAATAGTTGTGATAGATTAAACAGTTTCAACTACACAAAGATGATAAAAATACAGATAAATAAATACATGCCTGCGACTTTAAAATACTATAGAACCTGTTTACAAGCACTAGTCAATGTGTATTTGGGAGGATACAACAGAATAATATTACGCCCATTCCTGTTTTTGTTGGGCATGCTAGTATTCTTTCCATAGAGACTAATTATGTGTAATATACAAAGCAATATTTCTCTCAACCTTTCCCGTAAAAAAAGGAAAAATGGCATGGGTCAGCAATTACATAATTCTCACCAAATGCTGGGTTAAAAGTTGTAAAAAATACGAACTTGAACGAGTCCAAAACTAGTTGCAACTTCAAAAATGCTATATTCATATTTTTCAATGTTTCTATTAGTATCCTTTCATTATTGAAGATATAACCTTAAAGTATAAAGTTTGTGAGATCATAAATGAACGCAAATAACACAAATGATTTGATTGAGACTTATAAGCTGAAGTCCTTTTTAGTATTTTTCTTTGCAGTAAGATTTGAGATGTCAGTAAATATAATCGAACAATACATATTTTAATTTTGTTTCCATTGATATAATGAATTGATAACATTGCTTATTAATAGAATTGAACTTTAGTTACTTTCTCTATTTCGCTCAAGTACTATTTTGTTTATTGAAGTCGTTTCGAGTAAAACGATGATACTCACATTTTACTTTATTTAGTTAAGCAGGGTTCAAGTTTCCTATAAAAAAAAACCCTCAATATCCAAGAGCCGCGAAATATTTATTATATTCTGAAATAAAACTTAACGTTTATAACATTAAAATTCGCCATTTTCAATATGATTTGTTCAATATTTAGAGTAATGAATAGGCAACAAATTGAAAATATGTCCTAGGAATAGGTTACGTCATATCTTTGGAGCAAAAGAGACAATATTATGTTAATAATTCTTACTTTTTTAACTAATCAATATCACCATTTTTCTACGAGAAAGTATTACATTAAGGAAACAAAGTGGAGTTTTTCCTCGGAAGATGAATCAAGCCTTTGTCTATATTCATCAACATAATCGTTGTCTTGATCCATCCTCTTCAAACTCTTGATCTAGCAATTATTCTTCAATAATCATCTTTTGACTGGTTACTTTTGTTTTCAATTTTAGGACAAACAATTATTGTTAAGATCTGCAATCTCAGTAAACTACTTATAAGTGTAGTTTCTCATCATCGAAAATATTTCTTCATTTTTATGGTCTTAATTTTAATCATTTTGTAGTTATGCAGATCCAAACATGAACATGTATATACATACTTCCTATCAAAAATCTTTGTCGCTCTAAATCTGCTGAATTTAAAATGAGAGTACTTTTGCTTTCTTTCCAAAATGGTAATATTTGACTCCTTTGTGAAAAATTATTTTATAGTTTTATATTTAAAATCATTGGTTAAACTTTTTTGTCATCCTGTGGTTAATTTCGAGAGAGATAAGCTTTGCTCTTTTTTTAGTTAAACTTACTTTATCATCGAAGAAATCGAGTCGAACGAATTCCTCCGACAAATTTCATCAATATTTGAAAAATTTGAGAGAAACAGATTTGTAAATATATCTATCAATTGAGGAATATTCGATTAGCATCTTTATTAGATTTAGATCGTTCATAGAAGAATTGGAGCTCTTAGATGTATTGCCCCAAGTTTTGATATATACCCTTACAATGAAAACATAAACATCCCGTAATCCTTGTTCTTCCTTTGAGTCAATTTGAATTCTAATCTAAATATCCAAATCTTGAGACTATATATCTCTTTTGAAAGCCAACAGACACGTTGCAGTTCACCAGGTGACACCAAGAATTTATTATTATTAATTACCAAGAAATATAACTAATAGTTATAATAGTTTTCTATTTTCGTCCCTTAAATATATATTTTAAGATTATCTTTTGTACATTCACCAGTGTACTATCTCGTTAACCTTCAAAAAGACTGGCCATCTCTTCAATTGCAGTTCCACCCTTAAAGTTAGTTTTGTTGATTTGTCACCCATTTTCTTTTAATCTATTGCACAAACACTTATCTTGGGACGATATTGGCACCCATACATTCTTGGAAAACATTTCCCATAAATAATTTGGTTTTATGGTGTCTTCATGCATATGTTAGAAAAATATTGAACTTTAGTGTCAAAACCCATTGCTTAGTTTTACTAAATATTTATATATGCACTATTTGTTCAATTTAAAACTCACTCATTATTTATTTTATAATTCATCAAGAAAAACTAACAAATATGTTTCTAAAAGATATATTTCTTTGAAGATATAATTGTCAATTAAAATGACATAGATTTTTATTTCTGGTTGTTTTATATGTTAAAATTTTATCGAAGGGGTCATTCAGGCCATTCTTATAAAAAAATATGAATTTGTTTGTCGACTTTAAAGTGCTATAAACGTCATTACAAATTTTCATATTTATCAGTCCAATAATTGGCTTACGATATGCTAAAAAAGTAAAATCATAATTTAAAGTATATAGACGGTATTCATAAATATGTAAAGTTTCAAAATTTAAGGGCTGCTGAGCTACCTTTAAATAATTTTCAAAAATGTTCACTTTTCTTAAATGTTTTTTGTACAATTAGGAACCATTTTTAATCCTAGCTTATGTACTTTTCCAAAAAAAAAAATTGTTTTTTTTTCACCCTGGAGAACACACATACCCAAAAAAAAAATGGGAACAAATATAATTTTCTTCTCTTATATACTACTAAAATACTCATTGAGTAGTCTCTGTAAACTGTTTTTATAGTACTTTCAACTTGCAAATATGTATTTTTGTATTTGCATTGATATCAATTCTAAACATAACATTGTTAAACTGTCAAAAATAATCAAAATATTTACTGTTTCGGGTAACAACAAATATGTTCAAACATGATCATTATAAAATCAATAAGATAAAATTGTCAAACATCGATTATGTTTCTGACAATGATATTTATTGTTGTGTTGGTTCTTATTTAGAACTGAAAACTGCAGTCCCGTTTAATTCAGTCTCAGTCCCATCTAGCTGAGTCTTGCATATGAGTTCTAAAACGTATGATGACGTCACTCAAAATGATTTCCCCTTTTTTTTACATCAATTCCAGTACCAACAGTCTAAAGGACCAATCCAATACACTGGACTGGCCCTAATAAATAAGGACTGGCATAACACTAATGTTGTTATTTACTTTTGTTACTAATACTAATTTTATGATAAGTTCAACCTCACGTATAAATAAATAATTTTACTTCATAACATGTCTATTCATTTTTATGGTAGATAGATATGTGTTACATTTCCTTGATCTATAACTATTGTCTTTTTCAAACTTTTATATTTCTTAAATTATTGATGAAATATACATATCAAATAAATTTTTCTGTTGTGTAGAAATAATAGAGTCAAACCGAGTCTCTATTCTCAAAGATTAAAAGAACCTCATTGAAATTGTTATTAATTAGAAAATAAATTTTGGACAGCATCACAAAGTTCAGAACATTGGTCTTGATTTGGAGATAAAAATGTAGTTGATTCGGATGTTTTCTAACCTTCAAATCATTCAACACATACGTCGTGATCGAATATTCATCGAATTAAATTGAGTTGGCACAATTTTATATTGAGGAATAATTTTAAGATTTATTATATTTTAGTCATTTGCAAATAATAATTAGCATTTGTTAAAGTACAATTGTTTAATTGTTATGTTATTCTTTAATTATAAATAAAACTTAAAATGTAAGTACTCCTTTTGTTTTCTAAGTTGTATTTGTTAATTTTATGCAGGAGTTATTCATAACTATTTGTCAAAATTAATTAAATAAATAATTGTAATAGACACTTAACTGTATATATTAATGCTGAAATGGACACAAAAAATATTAATGGGGGATTTCGTGTACGATAAATACACAAAAATTACTTAATAATTTTATATATTCAAGATTTTTAGTACTTTTAACTAGGATAAATTCCCATAATAAAATACAGAAGAACAATTTACAACGCACGCCCAAAGTTTTTTCGGTGTAAGAAAAAAAAGTAATTTAATAATGATATAAAAAGAAAATAAATCCTTACTTTGACCACAGATTCATTTCTAGACATCAACAAGAAACATGTTTGCCAAAATCCTCATTGCTTGCCTTGCCGTCAACATTGCATTGGTTGCAAGTGCCCCAAATCCTCCTCCTTCCTACTCTCCTTATCCTCCTCCCCCACCTCCTCCACCAGCACCAGTAAGCTATGGTTACAACTACGGTGTTGTTGACGATGAATCTGGTGTAAACATGTCTGCTGACGAACTCGCTGAAAATGGTGTCGTTTCTGGATCTTACAAGGTTGTTCTTCCTGATGGTCGCATGAAGATAGTCACTTACACCGTTGAAGGAGACAGTGGATTCGTTGCTGATGTTCAATTTGAGGCTGCTCCTGCCCCAGCTGTTGCTGCTGCTCCCGCTCCATACCCCAAATATACCCCATATCCTGCTTAAGAAATTAAACTCATTATATTTTATTTATAAATTCAAAATAAATGATACTCTCATAAGTATTTTAATTTTGTGTTCTATTATTTAAATTATTTGTTCATGGTACGATAATAACTTGTTCAAGGGAGTTCACAACTTAAAGTTAAAGTAACATTATGTTATTCCTATAGGAAATATAATTAATGTGTATGGACATCTTTACTTAGAACTCATCTGGATAAAAACCCAAATAAATATTCAATGCACATATCACGATAATTTTTATGCGCTTGATAAAAATTTAGATATAATCGAAATTTCTATGTTAAATAAGGAACAATGTGATACAGGCCATTAATTTATAGGTCATTCAACGGCAATCATGATTTAATCTGGAAGTCTTTTGTAACCATAGAGACATAGACAGGTATTGGAAGTAGTTACTTGTCCCAAGGTCTCAATATCGTTACAAATTATCTTTTATTATTTTTTGTTATTGTGTAAAAATATTTTTGTCCTAATAATAAGCAATTAATAAAGACAGTTTAAATAATTTTAATGGTACAAAGGTTAGAACTGATATAAATACAGATAAAAAAATACATGTCTGCGAATTTAAAATATTTTAGAACCAGTTTACAAGCACTAGTCGATGTGTATTTGGAGAGAATACAACAGAAGAATATTACGCCCATTCCTGTTTTTATTGGGCATGCGAGTGTTATTTTGTTAGAGAGTAATTATGTGTAATATATAACCAATATGTATCTCAAACTTTCCTCCAAATAAAGAAGTTAAAATGATAGGAAGTTATGTTACGGTTGTGCCAAATGTTGGAAAGAATATGAACTAAGTTGCAACCTGTACATATTTTATTTTTTTATTTTTATATAGTGTTATAATTATTCTATACTTATATAGGAGGTAACATCGATGTATTAAGTGAGTGTATCAATAAATGACGGCCAATAATACAGATAATTTGATATGGATTCATAAGTTTAAGTTCCTATCATATTTTACTTTATGATATTAGTAAAAATAATCGAATAAAATAGCGTATAATATATATCTATATTTTGTTTTCATTGATGTAATGCATTGATAAAATTTCTTATAAATAGAATTGGATTGGCGTTAAATTCTCGAGTTTGCTTTAAAAATTATTTTACTTATAAATTCAAACTATTCATTACTTTTTTGGTTTATTAAACAACTTTTGTTCTTAACATTGAGTTTGCTTTAAAAAATTATTTTATTTATGTTTGCATAATTTTCTACTATCAAACTATTCAAAGTAGTCTGAAATGAATTTAGTTGAATATAAATATGAAACACTTGATCTTTTGTAAAGTTTGCAAAGACAAATTAGTCTTATAACTAAAATACTATTTTTAAATTTAATTACCGTTTAATATATTTTCTAAACAACTTTTGTATTTACAAAAATGACCTGTTCAGCATTTTTCTGATCATATTTCTGTTCACAATACTAGCAAAATATTGGTTTTGTATATGGAGTAAAAGTTAATCCCTATTTTTTTTTGTATAGTTAAACCCTAAGTCCTTTCCCGTTAAATAATTGCAAAATATTTTTACTATTCTCAAACTATTTTACCATATATTTACTAAAGTTAATGAACAGTTCATTTATTCTCTCATGTGAAACATTTACAATTAACAAAACGTTATCAACATTTTTTTACGTAAAAAATTTGCGTAACTGATAAACATGTTTTAATATTTATTCTAATTTTGCTTTAATTGATCAGATTGTGCTAAACTGAAGTAACATTATAGTACAACAATGACTCAATCTAACGTAGGAATTGTTTTGAAAGCCCATTTATATTAGGTATATTTCCATTTCTAGGAACGGACGAGTATGAAACCTATGTACAATGAGTTTTAGAGAATATTTTCTCTCAAGCACGTTTTCCATTGAACTACGTTGTTCCATTAATTTATTAAGTCCTACTTTCAGGTATTTAAATATTAAAAGAAGTATTATGAATGGCAAAAACTCATTAAATAAATTATAATTATAGGGATATTTAAAAACAGTGATTAAATCAATTATTTTGAAGTGCTGGAAGTCATAACTCCTGATATAATAAGCATATAATGTCTATGATAATTTATAAAAACCGATAAGAGGAAAATAGAATTGATCTTTAAATATAATATATAAAACTAGTCGTATATTCTCAATACAAATAAAATTTCTATTTTTTTTAATCTTCTGTATGAAGTATATTTCATATTTATAACTGGTGGGGATTTAAATCCAAAGCATTTAAGACATTTTTATCTTGGTAACCCTTAAATCTATTTTTATGAAAATGTACTCATCAGATTCAACTGTTAAAACTGAATAAGAAAATTATAAAGTTCTTGTGATGTACTCAAAATAGCAACACTATGCGTAGACACACGCCTGATGATATTATTAAGTTTGTAAAGCTGATCAAATAAAATGGTAACGAAATATACAAAGGTTTTTAAGTTAACTGATGGGTTGGCAACCCTTGGTAGAAAGAGTCATTGCCTTTTTGAGTTAATAACTGTTACTAAATTAATGGAATACATGATTAAAGTGAATGAACATATAGCCTCCTTGCTCACCCCTATGAACCACTTGGAGAAACATTCCAATAAACACAGTTGATTCCTTACAGGCTTCCATTTTCAAGGCAGATGCAAACATGGAAGTAAGTTCGTTATCAAGGTGTGTACCAGGTTCAGGTTAGAGGCTGAGATTAAAGCTGGAGATAGTTGGTTTGAGTAATTAGCTGCACTATTCAATCCTCCATATAAGTGCAAAGTATTTGTAAATTACAGATCTAATATCGGGAAATAAATTTTAATATGCATTATCAATACAAAAGCGAATATTTAATTATTATTTTTTGGCTATTTGATATACCGAAACTATCGTCTTACAGGTGTACAAAAAAATCGAAAAAGATAAATTATGAAGTTGGTATTGGTCCTGATACTTGAAGTGCCATTACATAATGAAAAATATTATCCCTTCGAACAAAATTAATGTCTTTGCACATGTATATATTCTTGTATCCGTTCAAATTGAGGACCGATGAAATGAGTACAATTTGTTCAGGAAAAAGGAAAACTCAATCAAAGATCCATTGAGGTGTTGCACCCTTAAATTTCAATATTATTCCGTTATATTTTAGGATTAGTCATAGAAAAGCTTGAACAAAATAAGTCAACATCGACACAACATCAGATGGAAGTGCATTTAAACAGTAGCAAAAAGACATTAAAATTTGAGTATCAAAATACAATACTAACAAAGGTTGTGTCTGTATCATTTTAAAATAATTGTTTTATCATTAGAAGATAAACATAAAGAACGAGCCTGATCACCAGGGAAAATAAATACAAAAAATATGTTTTCCTATTTCAATCTTCACTTTTTAAAGTTAGGAATAAAAAAATTTCTCAGTTTATAAACCACAATATTTTCCATACATAAAATAACATAATGTTATTTTAACTTTAAGTTGGGAACTCCCTTGAACAAGTTATTAGCGTACTATGAATAAATAATTTAAATAATACAACACAAAATTAAAATACTTATGAGAGTATCATTTATTAGAATCTATAAATAAAATATTATAATAAGTCTAATTTCTTAAGCGGGGTATGGGGTATATTTGGGGTATGGAGGAGGGGCAGCAACAGCTGAGGCAGGAGCATCCTCAAATTCAACATCAGCAACGAATCCACTGTCTCCTTCAACGGTGTAAGTGACAATCTTCATGCGACCATCAGGAAGAACAACCTTGTAAGATCCAGAAACGACACCATTTTCAGCAAGTTCGTCAGCAGACATGTTTACACCGGATTCATCATCAACAACACCGTAGTTGTAACCATAGCTTACTGGTGCTGGTGGAGGAGGTGGGGGAGGAGGATAAGGAGAGTAGGAAGGAGGTGAACTTGGAGCACTGGCGACCAATGCAATGTTGACGGCAAGGCAAGCAATGAGGATTTTGGTAAACATGTTTCTTGTTGATGTCTAGAAATGAATCTGTGGTCAAAATATTGTTTTGTTTTCTTTTTATATTATTCTTGAATTACTCTTATTCATACATTGGCCTGACAACACGTTGGGCGTGCATTGTAATATGTTCTTCCGTATATATTATGATGGGAGTTTATCCTTGTTGAAATTTATAATGAATATAAATTTATAGCATTTAAGCATTTGCAGAATATTTCGTGACATGGCCAGCCAATAAATTTGAGTTAATTTAGGTATTTTATTGATATAGCATTCTAAATTTAATGGATTTTACGAGTACATTTGATTCAACCTTTCATGAGATATATAAGTATAATGAAAAAGAACCAAGACACACTTTTTTTTCAATAATATACATTTTTATAGTACAAAAATTTTATTTACATAATTTTTTAATCACTAAAAATCAATTTAATTAGGTTATTTTAATTTTTTGGACGAGAAACTTAATGTGTACCATCTGAATCGACTCTTTATTATATATTGCATATTTATTCAACTAGTTAACAGATATATAATTTTATTTAAAATTTTAAAACTATAGGCAAACATGTCATAATAAGTTCCTGAAAAACAGATCAATCTATAAATGAATAAATTTTATAAATTATAATTATTTATTTTATAAGTGAGGGTTATCTTATCATAACTTAAACATTAATAAAAACAGTAAATAATTACATTAACGAGAATATAACGAATACTTAACTATTTTATCTTATATACTTTTATAGTGCTTTGTTAAAATATTTTTATCCTAAGCCTAAACAGTTAATATTGCCATTGTTTAGACAGTTTAAACAATTGAATGCCGCAAATGTAAGAATTGATGTAAATGTACAAGACAAATTTATTTCATATGTATTTTTATTCAATAATTTGAAAAATATTTTTAGACCTATATTTTTGTTCAATTTTAAAACTTTTGGCAATCATATTAGATAAAGTAACTGTAGCACATATATGTAGATCGACATATATGATTACAGTAATTAAGAAGCCAAATTATAAATTTTTAGGTTAGGGTTTACTTATCATAACAAAAATATTTGTAACAAATAACATTATCTTGAACAAAATGAAATATTCTTCAGTTTTATTTGGATTAATTTGCAATATCCTGCTTATAATACAAAAGAGGAATAAAATAATTATTAAACCATAAATCAGTGGAGTTGGAAATCAATTACGATACATTCTTTTGCTAGATATTAGTCACTATAGATCAAAGTTCTGTTTTCATCTTACATATTAGGGTCTTAGTTTGGGGATAAAATCAAATTTGTTTATTCAAGATTAATCATATATATATCAAATCTATGTTTTAGATTAAACATCTAAAAATACATTGTCAATTTTGCATAATATAAATAGGTTAGTTCCTTTCAGGAGTAAACCTTTGAATTTTATTGATACTTTATGTTTTGTTTTTATAGGAAATGCCTGACATATTTTTAATTATTTATATAGGTAGTTAACGTCTAACATCTGTATATGTATTTATAAATTATATTGCTCTGCTAGTAGATTAATAATAAAATGTATATACCCCATAAAATAAATCAATTAAATTATTATCAATCATTAAATTGTGAATAAATTTTAAATAAATAGTTAATTATTAATATAGGTATGTTTGCATAAATATACATAAATGGAATATTTGTATAGTTATTGATAAACTATTAAACAATTTACTGCCAATTGAAGCAACTCAAGAATCTGTAGTTTGAATTTACTTTTAATTTTATTAGGTCAGACTATCTGCAAGGTAGATACCACCTTTGTCTTCCTAAATAATGTATGATACTTTAATCAATTTTATAGGAAAACCAAGAACATAGGTATAAGAATTGAAAATAATCCTTTCTTTTTCAATGAGTACAAGGTTAACTTGTATTTAATCTTATAACGGAGGTGTTAGCTCAAATAATCTTTTTTGAAGCTGTACGCACATTTTGAGCTCTTATCATAATAATATTCTGTAAAAACGCACACAAACTGGGATTATGCTATTTTGTTGCATTGTTTCATTAGGCAAAAAAATTAAATATCTCTTTTTTTTTACTCCTACGAAAACAAGCAAGTGCATAATGCATTATTTTAAATAATTTTTATAAAAGATACAACCATTTTTATAAGAAGTTGAAACCCTACTTTTAAGGTTTAAGAGATTGAATAAGGTCATTACGGTCAAAGGGGGTGATACTAAGTAAAGTGCACATATTTATATAACTTTAAGATTGCTGAACAAGTTTGGAAAAAAAAATGTTAGACCAAAATATTTGTGATTTGTAATCCTTTTTCATAATCAAAACGCATATGAGTGACCCTATGTAGCCTAACTTTATTCATGTGCAGTGCTACTTATCTTTTTTGATTAGGGACATATATTAGCTTTACATTAATCATCATTATTGTTAGTTAATATGCATAAAATAGACTGAAAATATTTTTGGAGAATCCAATTCATCTTTCCTATGATTTAAAATAAGTATCTCTTTGATTTAAGTAAATAATTAACATTTGACATGTTGACAGTATCCGTATTGTTATATGATATGTTTTTAACTAAAAATAAAACCAAAAACTGTAATTTTGTTTTAGGTTCAAAATAAAAGCTACAAATATTGAAAAAAATATTTTTTTGAACCTTTTAATAAATGGTTTTATAAAACTATTGTAAGGTATTTTATAAACTACGGCATTAACATTTATAAAATTTAAACTGAGGGAGGATACTTTTCTGATTTTGTGGTCTACAGAGAGCAACATTTTACATAGTGCTATGTATCGTTTTGAAAATCTAGACCAGTTTCAGACCGTTACAATATTACCTGAACTGAAATAATTCGGTCCTTATAGGAAGTCTGGTAGGAACTAGTCTGAAAGAAAAATTTGGTCTTGATCAGTTGTAAAAAAAATTGGGTATCGACTCTTTGCATGATTTAATATTCGGTCTGGACCAATTGTAAAGATGATTTTTAAAAAGAGGTGTTTTTGTTTTTAAATTGAGAACATCAGCAGAAGTATTTCAATTATAGTTCAATGTGTTGCATAAATCATAGGAGCAAATCGTTTAATAGATGAATACCGAAAAAATTGGTTTAAATATTGATATCAAAATGATCTGTCCACCATTTGTAAATAATTAAATTTTTGTTTACGGTTCAAGACCTTGATCTTGACCGATAGATTTGCCCGTGCTATATAATAGGTCTATAAAAAAGCACTTAAGATAGATAAGAAAAGAAAATTCGATCTTTGAGCAAGTCTCAACTCTATTATAAATACATATTGATAATTTTATAAACATACAAAAATATTTTTGAAGTAAAAAAAATATTTAATAACTTTTAAAATAATATTTTGGAGAAAAAGAAATTTCGTATTTTGAGGCCAAATTTGTACCCCCAAGCGTGTAGGCCATACACAAGAACTGGTAGTAGTCACTTAGTGAAAGGACTGGACTATAGGTTGGCTGCATATGAACTTCCGATTCGAGCTTCCAGAGCTTCTGGTGTGACTCTAAAGATGTGTTCATCATGGTGTTGTATTGGTGATATCTTGTTGTCTTTTCTTCACCAATGTTCTATTAGATCTCCAGCTTTAACCGATCAAGTTAATGGCATTAAATGCCTTATTGATCGGGGACCAAATTGTTTGAACCAATGTTGGGTAACACCAACATAAAGGGTATCGGGTTAATACGCATTGCAAATTTTCTGGGTCACTGTCAGCGCGTTTTTCACCTTCTGGAAGTAATAAAGTAGAATTAGGTGAATTTCTTCCTTTGCAACTTCTATACTCGACGCATGATAATTCACGACTGTATCGGCCAAGGGCAATACGGCTCAAAAGGCGTAATGTAGGATATATACGCCTTCACAACTACTTATCTTATGATCCAATGCGCCCAACAATTAACGAGATATACTTAGTTAAAAGAAGGGCGGAAAATAAGAAATTACTTTTTCCGAAACCAAACATAATGTATTTTGGTGCCCATTTTTAGTATGAAGTTATGTGCCTCCACTTAACAACAAACTATACTTTTTCATTATTATGCTCAAATATGAAGAATTTGTTAGACTATGGAATATTTTGATTTTTCGTCAATTTTTTATACTTCAGATTCAGAAATAATTTAAATATTAGTAAATTTTAAATCATTTTTTTACAAACTGTATTTTGTTCTTTATTTTTTTTCTTCTTTCAAGGCAGAAAATAACGTTAATTCATGTAAATTATGAAAAAAAAAAATTTCAAAAAAATACTTTGTAGTCAAAAAAGCAGGAATTTCAGGTTATAAAGATTATTTTCATGTTTTCGAGTTTTGAACAATCATAAACTCAGAATCTGAATCTATCTGCAAAACAAGATAAAATTTTGCTAAATAGTGTAAAAAGTTATGTTCCACATATACACTAGTTAAGATTAAAAGTTTTTATATATAGTCATATCAAAATTGTTAAAGGGGGGAAAAAATGAAATTGTCTTCTCTATATTTAAACTATTTCTTTTTATTTTTAATCACCATGCATTTATTTTGCAAAAAAATAATTACTATGTGAATTCAGTTTTTGTGAATTTTAAAGGAATTTAATTTAACAAAACAATATTTGTGGGTCCTGTAAATTTGTGTATGTCTTCGATTATTGTTTGTGCTTACTAGAAACAAACGTCCAATTCATAGAAATAAACTCTTGACTTCGTTCTGTTCTACTTAGCATAGGAAACCTTTCCTCA
>NW_027289226.1:0-3270 GCF_016086655.4 Lepeophtheirus salmonis | reverse complement strand
ACCTGCACAACCCGTGGGCTGGGGTATATAATAGCATATTTTAAGAGATCATTGATGCCTAAAAACGCACCATCAGTGGAGTTTGAACTACCTTGCGGTTCAGCACTTCACTTCACTTGCACAATCTTTGACCCTGGTTGTATTTTTGGATATTACAAGATGCCCTTCTAGTGAATCAGTTCTTTTGATGATTCGTTATTTTAAAGATTCAGTTCTTTAATTTAATTTTTTTCCTTCGTTGGCCTTGCAGTCGTTCGTGTGTGCAAATTAGAGTGAACTCAAAGTATCCAGCTAATCAAAGACTTTACTTCAGACTTGGAATGGGTAACTCAACCTTATTGAAAATGCGTTTTCACTACATTCAATACATAGAAATGAAATTATTCAGTTTATTTGGTTATCAATTAATTATAATTATAAGTCAGTAATCAGAATTGGAGACTCGGACACGTGTTGTAGTTAACTTTGAAAATCCAAGAGGACTCGATTTGGGTTAGAAAAATAAATTTCAGATATGACTAGGACTCAACCCGTAAATATACTATAATTTTTGGTCCGATCGACAAGGTCAAGGTTTTAATAAGACTCAAAGCTTGAAGCTGACTAACTCACTTAGACAAAAACTCAATTTGGAGTCGTATTATATTGGGCTTACTTTAAAGACTTTTGATATATGTCGAAAGAATTCTACAAAAGAATAATCCTTATCACATACATTTGTTAAAATAGATCTAAACTCTTTTTGCTCTTGAATTCGACTGATATATATTTGAGTATAACTTACAATATAAACAAGAACGAATCCTCCCATGACCCTGAGTCATGTAATGAGTCGTACAAGTGAATCGTTATGTACGTTCACTAAAGAATTTGTTCCTGGGAGCAGATCATTGGCAAGCGACATAGCACTACTGATATATTTATGAGTGCCTTGGATAAAGCAAATACATATTTTAATCTTGCTAAAATATGTGTTTTTGTTTTAATCTTTATGTCGGCCATACATTCCCTCAATCCATACTCTGCATAATTAAAAATTATAGAGATCCCAGAGGTGTTATATGTGTTCTTCATGAAAAACTGAGTAGCACAGTGGATTTCTCGAAGATTTATCTTCCATATTATGATAGCAAAATTTGTTTTAGGGCCGACAGATAATACTCCAGGAAATGCCAGGTACTACAGTTACTATTAAATACATAATTATATAATATATAGTAATATTCCAGTAGCCTTGGGTTTATACACTATAGCTGTCTGAGGTTTTGTTGAAAAGTTTACAAATTGTTTCATGTCAAATGTACTTCTTGTTAAGCTTCAGAAAAATATAATAATGTACAATAAATATAGTGATTGTGTAATTATTTCTTTTCTTATTACATAATTTTCCTTTGTGATCAGACTTTGAGATAATATTATATTATTATCTGGTTCTAAAAAAGTATCAATAATAATAATCCTCAGTTACGAATCATAACAAATCAAGTGACTCTGTATTTTTATTTGATTTTTATCAAAATCAACTTCCCGGATGCAAATGTGGGGTTGAGGATCGATTTTCAAATGATGAATGGATTGTCCGTCTATTAATCCTATAATGCTGGACATAAAATCTTTTTCTCAAAATCCGTGTTTCTCAAAAAAATTTAATTTAGAGAACATTAATGAAATAACTAAATCCATGGAGCTACCATTGAATAAATTGTTTTCTTGTTTACCATAGATAACAGAAAATTTGGTGCACCAGAATATTCTCCAATGATCACAATGCGTCTAAAATAATTTGTAACAAAAAATGGTTAAAATCTTAAAGTTTCACCACAATGCTATCAAATCATAGTGATCATTATTAAAGTGTATTGTTTTTTTGCTAATTTTTGGCTCTCTGTGAAATTTGTATAAGATATTGGGAGTCATCACCCTATATAATAAAATTTAAAGTTTAGGGAAATTTCTATTTTGGAATTTTTCCAAAACCTTATTAATGTATTTAGATGAAAGATCCCTTTTTACTTGGCATAGTGAGTGTGAGGATGCAGTTGTGGTGAAAACTAAGGTGATACAAGGATATAAAATACTTCTTACTGATTTATTTAAATTTTTATAGAAGATGGATTAGGAATTTAAAATTGTTCTTCAGGCTTTGCTTGAAAAATTCTTTTGAATTTGTCTTTATTTACTTAGTCGAGGTAAGTAATAAATAAGATTTTCCTTTTTACAAACAGCTGTCAAATTAATTCTTTGATTATTAAATTTAAATTTATTTTTAAATTATTTTTTTTAATGACCTCATACACAAATATTGTATGTTATTAGGTGGGGTTTTTGTAAGCAACAGGAGTTGTAGAACTATGCCTTAGTGTGGATCCTTTTTTTGCCTATATTATTGTTTGTGGATTTTGTGGAGTATGATTTCTCAGTTTTATTTTACCACTTAACCAAATGGTCCAGTTTTGTTTTACAAAAATCGATCTGAAGACTCTAGGATTAACGATACCGACAATAAGAAAGATTCTGATCAACCTAATTGTATCCATTAGTACCTTTTTCTTTGTTTGACAAGATATTCCAAATTCCTGTTGATTTCTATCAACTATTATAACTCTAGTTCTATGATATTGAAAAATTTTAATAATATACTCGACGCACCTTTTCGTATTAACCATCGTCATTAATTAGCATTCGTTTAAAGTGAAAATAAGGGGAACCAGAAAGGGCACTCCATAGAGTGCAAACTAATTTCGAATCAAATATTTGAAGAACTGTTGGAATCCTCATTATTACTTTCCTGATGCACTCCATCTTCCTACATTATAAAATTGTATGCATAGTGTGGAAATCAAAAATAACGACGAGCTCAATGTTTGCTAATATTATAATATCAAAACAAGTGATCGAATATACTTAAATAAACTAATTTGTAATTAACCACAACCCATGGATTCTAAAATAAATAATTATAATTTTAACTTATTGAAAGGAAATATAGGTTAAATAAATAAAATTAATTGAATTTCAATATACAAAAATAAATTTAAAAGGACCATCTGGATATCATCATATATGTATTAAATATTCCCATTCTATGACGAAAAATATAATCGTAAAATTGATAAGAAGTATGAATCAAGAGTAAGAAATTCAAAATTGCTTAGAAATTTAAAATAAATGATTGAAACATACATAGTTGCTTCAATTGCACAAGAGATCAGAGGTCTCTGATAAACAAAGTATCTATATTTCTATAAATTGTAGGAAGATCAATTCTTG
>NW_027289225.1:0-5831 GCF_016086655.4 Lepeophtheirus salmonis | reverse complement strand
TTAATTATTGCACCACATCAAATACTTTGGAATTATTTGTCTTAGGTAACTACCTATGTCATCATGCCCGGACGTTGAGTTATCATTTAAATTGTGAAACTTATGACAATTAAAAAAATGATTTTTTTGTAACATGTGTCCTCACTCTCCCCTTGCCATGCAAAAGGTTGTGTTATAAACTTTCGACAATATATATAATTAATATTCATAATGATTATATTAATTTAAGCTAATATATTTGAACTTTGTTAAAGGGAATTTGTTCTGTCTGGTTGTAGAACGGATGCTTTGAATAGAAGTTCCTTATTACATGACACCTTGAAAATTATTAATTATATCGATATATCAATATGTTGTCAACTTATCAATATAATATATGTTACGTTCCATGTGGAAAATCGGGCAATGTGCAAAATGCCCGACAATCTAAAAATTTCCAATAGAGCGGTCATTTTATGTTAATTTACATTGTCGGGTAAAATGATGGTGGGTAATTTGATTGCTAAACAATTAATTGCAAGCAATTTGATCATTAAGGATTTGATTAAGATACAATTTCAAGCAATTTGATAATCTAGTGTATTGGCATTGAAACTAACTACATCAATTCTGTCGGATAAAAATGGACAAAGCTCTCAGTGGTGCAATTGTACATACTAAAAACAATAGAGTTCATTTGAAAAGAGAGTTTATGCTTAGATATATTCAGTCCAAATATTTAGGTAAGGATTTGATTAAGATAATACTTAATACAAGCAATTCACCCTAACATTATTCAAATAGTAAGGACCACGTTCATGCTCTCCTTCTTTAATATTTACGATGAATACTATGATATTCTACTCAAATGAACCTACAGTTCACTTTACAAATACGTATGAAATGTTGTAGAATTACTATATCGTTAAGATTTTAAATTTAGAGTTTTAATTTTAAAAGCTATATTTGTGTTTGCTTCAATCTGAAATCCGTTCTAAGAGCAATCAAATTTTTATTAGAGCACACGAATTCGATAATACTTTGGTCTGGACCGGTCTTGTATTAAAATTAAGTCATATTGAAACATCAGTCTTGATTAGTTCCAAAAAGCGTTCGACCAAGTTAAAAACATAAATGGTTTAGACACTTCACTTGACCAATTTAGAAGGGTTCGTTGAATATTCTTATGAAACTGGTGGGGTTCAGTACCTCCAACCAGTGCAGTATAGATACCATAATTATTCCTTAGTTATATGTATAAAGTGACCTCGAGTGCGTGCGCTTATGAATGGCGGAGAGTAACACTGATGATTTTTTGAAGAGTTATAACTAGAAGTGTAAAAAATATGTCATGGAAAGCGGGGTAGATTTTTTGTAGATGGAACCAAAATTAGCTTTTTTATTTTTCATTCCTGTTATCTTTATCATTCAATTCTGAAGACAAACATCTAAGTACATAGTAATAACTACTGCGTGTCCTCATTAGAGACGGAGAGTAATATTGAGGGTTAACCCGATAGTTGTAATTTGAAGTCCCTGTAGGACTGGAATAGAATTGAGGATCGACATTCGGGGATTTATATGCTCATATTTGGTTCATTTTTATTTTTACATACTGGCAGAACAGGTTTGATGCATGACAATTATATATTGAAGATAATAAATTGTGCTTATGTAATCTGCCACTTTGTTTTTTTTTCTTAACCTTCCGCATGTGAACATCCCTTTTCACGTAGTTAGTGAACTTGGATTGAAACCTTACCTTAAATATTAAAAGAATTCATGATATGACACACATTTAGTTGAAGTCAAGGAAAAGAGAAAAATACATTCTAAAAAATCCTATAAAATTTCAATTATTTTTAACAAACTTTAGGTACCAAAAAAGTACTAATTAATTTTGATAAAGTTGAGTGTGGTATAGAGAATAACAGCTGATATGCCATTAGTGCCAATGTGTATGCTTTAAATTGAACAAAGGGAAATTAAAAAAGAACAAAAGCAAACAAATTAGTCAGGAATACCAAACCTTGAATAAAAATTTCAAAATTGACGAATTATTCAAAGAAATTGTATTTTTACAACAGCAAAAGTTATATTTATTTAACGAAGGGTTAAAATGCTATTCAACCCTCCGAGGTGCAGTTGAACTTGTGCCACTCCAAGTATTTATAGAACTCATTGGTATGATAAATCATAATTCTCATAAAATATTCAAAAATTATCCTTTAAAAAAAGTGTTAAATTTTGACTCTTTCCAGTCAAATTGGTATAAAATACATTTTGTGATAACAGAATTAAAGTTTATGTTTATAGTAAATATCCTTCAATTCCTAAAATAGGATTTCAAATTATATTTTTGGACGATAAACAATTTGAAAATCATTCTCAAAAGACAAGAAAGATTGAGATTTTTTTAGCTTCATCATTTATTCGTCGACGAACAGGCAAACTTTGCTTTAATAACATGGAAGATAAGACTGCAAGAAATCCTCAGAGCTACTCTGGGTTTGTCATCAGAATACTAGCATGTAGTTACTGAATTCTTAGAGGTTCTCTCCTCAATGATAGAATAATAGTAATAACTAGTGATTGGACGATTCATAGGAATCGGTATCTTCATCGGAAAAATAAAATAAGGTTTAATTTGCGATTTCGATTCTTGTGTATTACTATGCATTATTGGTATTAATTATTTATTACTTTTTTTAGTAATAAGAAAATAGCCCCTCCCCCCAAAAAAAAAAAAAATAATTAATTAATTAAATAAAAAATAAATAAAGAAACTTTTGCTTTTACTAGAAAATGTAATATTTGAAATTTAATTTTTCAAATTTATTTCCAAAGCCTTTAATTTTCAAAAAAATTTATTTCAGAAATTTAATTTTTGAAATTTTTTTTCCAAAAAAATTCTTTTTTGTGAGACCAGTGTTGGATATTGGAAATTTGTTTAAATGAAAAATTCTATAATTGAAATTTTTTAGGAGAAATATTAATTTTTCAAATTTTTTGCAAAAAAAAAATAATTTTTGATTTTTTTCCCCAAAAACCAACCCCCCTAATCCTGTGTACGCCCCTGAATTGTATTTTTCAACAATTATTTAAAATATAAAAGAATCAGAATCGGCCTCCGGAATTTTTACTTGAATCCCATCGGAATGGGATTTTTTGGAAATCATCCCATCACTAGTAATAACAGATTGATAATTTTCTTATTAAGATAACGTGATGAGTCAGGCAGTACTTTAGTCTACAGATCAAAGCACTTTGTTGTTAAGAATGAGTCCTCAACTCATATTTTATAGTAAATTGTTGTGTGAGTTGACGACCTCTGCTCTTTTTACGTACTGTGTTTATACAACTCCATAGATATACTGCATTGTTTTCTGTCATACTATGACGCTCACATTCGATTGTAATGTTGCTTCTTAGATCAAGTATGAACACTCAAAGTGCCCGGAGTTATTAGGCATCAACAAATGTACAAATTTCATTTTAATAATATAGAAAATAACAACCCTACAAGTCCTTGATGCTACCCTTCATTTTTCATGTACATACTCACACGTAGCTACTCCATACTTAGACATTCTCTCCTCAAGAATAAAAAACAAAAATAACAGATTGAGAAATAAATAATAATATGATTTAATGAGTACATTAGCTCATTGCTAAACCTCGTCTAGAGTCACATTCATTTTTTTTTAAATTAATTTATATAAAGCTAGTATCATCGCAGCAAAAATGATCAACATTTTCGTACGCAATTTTGTCCAAACCAAAAATGATCAAATTAGACTGGAAAAAAGAGAGCGGTGAAAAATAAGTTATCTTTAAGTAATCACTGCAAAATAGCCAAACTTATCGGATAAACTAACAACACTAGAATCATCCTGAATAAATCAGCATAAAATTCAATAATGACTGTCTTTTATACATTCGATGGTTATTTTAGATTTAATATGTGTTAATAAAAATTTGATAATACACAATAACCTTTTGACTTCATTTCAGACCATTAGATGATACAAAAAAATTCTTTAAGTGTTACGGATCCTTCTTTTGAATATGAAATTTCAACTTAGGGCCCAGTCAAAAATCTATGGTTCAAAAATTAAAAAAATATAATTGACTACACACCATTTTGAATTTTAAAAAATAATTATTTTCTTATTTTTGTCTCTATAAATTTTCATTTGGCCAAAAAGTCAGACAACTGCCTTTGACGTTTTATGTACCTAACTATATGTAGATGTGTATTTATAATAAATCATTCTTTATATTTTCTTCTACTTACTTAGGTACGTTTCTTTTTGTTATGACGGCTCTTGTGCAAATCTTCTTTTAACGCGTAGTCCTGATATTCATGTAGTCATAGCTAAAGGAACCTAGGCAAAGGTGGACATTCAAGGCAAAGAAGATAGGATTTAGTAGTTCTCAATTCTGATTGGTTTAAAATTGTAAGCTGATACATGTTCCTCAAGGCACGCAGCCAGTTTGAACAGGCCGTCTCCCCCCTTGTGAAAAGGGAAGAATAAGGGTGACTACGTCACAAAAATAACACGATATTATAGGTCGGGCTTAGGGACCTTGTTTTTAGATTGAATTGTTTATTTTTCCCTTGACCGCTCTTTCTCTACAGTCCTTTAGTACTAGCTAATAATTATAATATGAATGTTTCGTTGTTGTCAAGAAGGATCTTGATAATTATAATTTTAATTATGTTACTATGATAAAAGGGAATCCCAGAGTCTCATCACTGGAACCCCCAAATACTCTTATTATTGGATCATGAACTATTATTACGAATTTTAAAAAGATGTGTTGCATTAGAGCATTCTAATAACATAGCTACATATATCCATCAAAAAAAATTGTCTTGATGAGAAACCCATTTTTTATTTTCTTCAAAAGATTACCAAATCGAAATTCCCCACTAAAATATTCAAAACATTTTTGTGCTAATGTTGCTAAAAATTAGTTAATAGCATTTATTGGAATTGTAAAAGAAAAATACAAACCTTACCATTGGATCAGTGTAAAATAACTAAAAAGACTGTAGTCCAATCAGTCCGATAATAATAACATTTGTCAGTCTCTGGACCGATCCTTATCGGTCTTTTGTAGAAACTACAACAATTGAAATTACGTAGTCAATACCAATGTTACTAGAACAAGGTTAGGCACCAAGAAAATGGCTGGTAGGCAAAGCAAATTTATTAAAATAACCTCTTTCTATTTTACGTGGTGTCATTGGACGAGTTTTGATTATTGAAGCTACATAAATTTAAAAATTGAAAATTCAAATAAATAGTTTCATTATCATAGAAGTGTTTACTCTCTATTTCTAAAGCGATATTTAATGTCAAAGTAATGAGCCAAATTCTGGCTTTATACGTATTGAATTTGTCTTTCTTCGACAAGCCAAAGCCAAGCCTTTTGCAAGGTTTTTCGGGAATCGGTGGCATGAAACGCCTCTGGGTTTTTACAAATAACCACTGCATATAATCTTATAATTTTATTTAGATAGTTAAATTAATTATATGAAAAATAAAAAAATACATATAACATATTATTTATTAACATGTATTACGTCTATATCCTAATACTAATTAAATTTAAAACTTACTTTTAAGTATTATATTTAGTAAAACATCGCTTGAGAAATATCCAGTAACCACAAATTTACATTTTAAATTTATGTAGTATTATCAACTTTTCAAGACTGTCCAAATGATGTCACCAGAATGAGAGATTTATTTAATAAATCTGATGTACTTTCCCCAGGCATTTTCATGTTCCTTAACCTTATTATAGTAACATTGGTTACAACTGACTACGTCATTTGAGTT
>NW_027289224.1:0-27833 GCF_016086655.4 Lepeophtheirus salmonis | reverse complement strand
AAAAATTAGCATCTACCGAATTTTATTATAATTAGATAAAAAAGCATTATTGTATATTAAAAATGTATATTACCTTTAATTTTATATTAAAATAATGATTTCGCACTAATTTTTTTTAAGTTTTATTTTTTAATTTAAGAAAAATGAATATTTCTTATATAATAATTTTTATTATGAAAAACAGAAACAAGAGAATTCTTCTAGGATTGAGATTTAATAATATGTAACATCTTCAATATTTTTTATTTTAAATTTGTATATTTTTTAATTGAATTTAATAAATTTTAGAGTAAATCCAAGGATTAACTATACAAAATTTTAATTATTCATTTTTTTAAGTTTATTTAAATACAGTTTGTGCCTTTTAGTTATAATTTAAATATAAATTTTAAGAAATATAACAATAATAAAATATAGTTATATAACTATTTAAATATTGAAGAACTCATTTTTAAATAATGTAAGATATTCTATGAAATCGATAATTTAAAAGCATATATATTTATATATAATTGATTAAAGTAAATATTATTATTAAATAAACGAAAAAAGGAATGTTATTAATAATATTTTTATAAAAAAATTACAAGAAATTTTATTAAATTGAGAATCATATAAGAAAATATAAATAAATTATATAAGAAAATTAAATTAAATAAAAGCAGATAAGATATAAAAAATAATTTAATATAGTAATTATAGATATACTAAAAATAGTTTCTAAGAAATTACTTTTAAAAAATAAAAAATTAGATCAAAGAAAAGATACATTTTTAAAAATAAAATTATAAAACTATTTTAAAAACCTCTAAATTTGAAAAATATACATTAAAAATTTTTAAAATTTAAAGATACTTAAAAAAACAAATAATAAAGAAATAATTTAGAAATTTTAAAAATATAAGAAAAATGTTATAGAATTTTCTTAGTCTTTTATTCTATAATCATTTTATAATATTAATTTTATAATATTTATAATTAGGAAAAGTAATCTAATTAAATAAATTTACTAAAAACCAAATCAATATACACTGACTAATCACCTTAACTTATACCTTATGCTTTATTTAATTTTTAAAACTACTCTTCTTGTTCTTTTACTTTTTTATATAAGCTCTTAAACTTTAGTTTAATCAAAGTTTTAACAACCCATATATTAATGTTACTTTTAACTATATATTTTTTTCCATAATATATGGAGTTTCAATTATTCTTCTTATATTAGAATTAGTAAGTCTAAATTTTGTAAAATCTATTGCATCCTCCACATTCAATCCAGGTGTCAAAGCAATATTTTTATATTTTCAATATGCCAATTTATAAGTTCTAATACTTCTCTTGGAAGAGGATCATCTATATTAAGTGGAAATAATAATAAAATTATTTTTCTTATACCTTCAGTTAAAAATGACATAATGTTCTTTTATTAAATTTTTTTACTGATTTTTTATATTTTTTTATAATTAAGGTTTGATACGTACAACATATAATCTAATAAGGGTGAGACTGATTTTTGTATATTTTAGTAAAAATAGGAGTTTGGATATAAAATGTAGAAAAAAATATTATTCTATTTTAATGTAATAATAACTAAAGTAAAAATGTTTTATAATATTTTACGTTAAAATTCTTTTTTAATCATTTTTATATGAGTGATGATACTAATATGATTTATATTGGTCCTTAATAAATTTAACTGATCTCTTACAAAATTTTCTTTTAATCAGATCAGAAATATAAAACAAGTATAATACTGAGTTAATAATATTATATCTTATAATTATTTATAATTATTTTTTATTTTATTTTAAAAATTTTTTATTTTATTTTTTTGATTTTTTTGATTTTTTAAAAGTCTACGGAATGGCTAAGAAAACAACAGCAGAAGAAAAAAGAATTCAACTCCTTTCATTATTTAAAACCCCCTTTACATATTATCATTATAAAGATCTTGAATCATTATCTTCCTCTGTGAACTTAAGAACAACAGCACTTAAAGATACGTTAGATTCTCTTTTAAATGATAATCTGGTAGAATGTGAAAAGGTTGGGGCATCAAAAATTTATTTTGTGAGATTTACGAACAATAAAATTAAAAAGGAGTTAATGGAATTAGAGATTTATATGTCAGAGCGAGAAATAGAGACAAAACGTAAGGAATTGAACGATTTTATAAATAATGAAAAAAGAAATAAAATAATTAAAGAATACGAAAAAATTTTAAAGAAAAAAAAAGAACTTGAAAAAATTGACAATAGAATAGAAATTGAAAAGTATAATAGAGTAACCAAAGAGAATGATGAAATCGTTACAGAAATAAAAAAAGAAATGGAAATTTTGGCAACAATTATAGATTGGCTTAGGAATAAAGGTATGGTTGAAAAATTTGGAGATGGTTTAAAATTAATAGGGATAAAAGAGGACGATGTTGTTGATTTTTTATGAAATAAGTAAAAATTCTATTTTTGTCAATTAAAAATTTTTCTTTTAGAATTAAATTAAAAAATTATCATTAAAAAACAAAAATATTAAAAAACAAAAACATTAAAAAAAATATTAAAAATTTTTAAAAAATTTGTAACACTAAATTTAATTAGAAACATGAGAGGACATACAATAAAGTTTACTAACGATAAGTCATTAAAATTTCAAGATTCTGATAAAGATGAGGATAGTGCGGATGAAACAGATAATGCTAAAGAAGAAATGTGTAATTCTAAAAACGAAGAAATCGACGATTTTTTAAAAACTAAAGATAATTCTAAAAATAAAGGAACTGATTATTTAGATTTACTTTCATCTGACAGTTCCTCTATCTCTCTGAACATGAATTCTACTGATAATAATAAAGAAGTTGATATTACATACGAAAAAATTAAGGGAAATGATGAAGCTAGCACACTTATATTAATTAATGAAGAAGACGAGGATGATCAATTTATTTTAGGAAAATTAGAAAATAATTTATATTTCAAAAATAAAACCGAAAAAAACAATGAAAGTAATTTAAATGATTCTAAAAAACTAAAATATTCTAAAGCATTTCAAAATTCAACAATAAAAGAAGAAAAATATTATTCTATAGAAAATGGTGAAAAAATTGAAGGAACTGCATATATTGAAAATAAAAATGAGAATGAAATTAAAGGAATAAATATTAAGGACGTTGATAATACTACTACAACAGGTATTACAATTACAGATATTGAAAATGTGAATAAAAATAAAAATACTGTCAAGAATGCAGGAAATAGATTAAGTAATGTTTTATTATACGGATTAGGGACTGTAGGTATTATTTGTATCATTGGTGGTATTAGTGTTTTTTTATATTTGGTAAAAATAAAAGTAATTAAATATAAATAATTTTATTAAAAAAATAGGGTAACAAAAAAATTTAAAATATAATGATTTAAAATTTTTTAAATAAATAAAAGTAATTAAATATATATATATTTTTTTTTAATTTAATTATAAAAATAGGGGAAATTCTTAAAAAATATAATAATTTTAAAAATTAAATATTTAGAAAATTTAATATAAATTTTGCAATATCATAAAATTTATGTAAAAAACTTATAGAAATGCTAAATAATTCCTTAAAAAAAAAATTTTAGATCCACAATAAAAAATTTTAAAGATTTTATTATTAAAAATGGAAATAAAAAACGTTAAAATACAGTCAACAGTACGTATTATATTAAAATCTTTAATAGTTTTTAAAACTCCAAAAAAAAAAAAAATTTGAGCTAAAAATTAATGTATTAATAATATTTTTCATATTTAGAGAATTCTTTAGAATTAAATGAAACTTTTTATAAAACTTTTTATAATTTTTTTTAATATTTGGAATATTTTTTAGAATAATTGAAGATAATTTTATTAAAAAATCAGAAAAAAAAACAAAAACTATTAAAAAAACATTCTAAACTATTTGGTAAAAATTCAATTAAAAACATCTTAATACCTATATTATTTAAAACTACTATAAATATAACTGTAATAAATATAATAGTTGTTATTAGTCTTAATATAAAAATTGAGAGGAATTTTAGGAAGTAAAATATTTTAAATATTTGTGATATTAACAATAGGGACATACAGAATCATATTTTTATAGAAAGAAATAATTTTTTTATTTATTTTTTATTTTTTTAAAATTTATTTTTTATTTTTTAAAATTTTTTAATTTATTAAAAAATTAATGGAAGATAAAAAAGTAAAATTGAACATGACAGTTTTAGAAAAATTAACGGATTATTTAAACGAATTTGATTCTTTTGTAAATGAGAAGAATGAGCTATTAAATACTAAAAATAAAAATATTACTGATAATGATTCTATAGATTTAGTATATTTATATCATTGCCTTGATCTTGCTCAACAAAAGCTCAATAATAATGTTAAGGAAGAAACGATCGAAGAAATTAAAAAAATTAGAGAAATTAATAAAAAAATAAAATTTTAAAAAAAAAAAAAAATAAAATTTATTTTCAACTAATTTTTTTTAAACTTTTCCAAAAATTCATTATCTTTGTTTAACATTTTGCTTAATAAAGAATTAGAAGATGATTTCTTTTGTGTTGTTGTGTTATTTTGCATATTAAATAAAGAATTAATAGAATTTGGTTTAGTATTTGATAATAAATTTGGTTTAATATTTGATAAATAATTTTGTGATTGGTTTGGAGTATTATTACTAATATTATTATTTATTGAAAGATTTAATGAAGAGAAAGGAGTTGGTTTGTTAAAGCTAAAATTAGTAGTTACATTATTTATAAATTTTGATTTATTATCAATATCCTTATTAGCATTTAAATTCTGATTAAATAAATTTTTATTTTCTGGTTTTTTAATAATAGTAGTAGTATTAGTATTATTATCTGTTAAATTATCTTCAAAATTATTTTTATCTTTCAATTCTTTAGTATCATTTAAATTATTTTTTAAATTTGTGATTTTCTCTTTAACAGCTTCTTCAGTTTTTATTGTTTCATTTTGTATTATTGCATTATTAGCTATAAAACTATCTTTTTTAGATATTTTATTATTTTCAAGTGTAGAATTTGAAATAAGATTTTTCTTTTGTGAAGATAAATTAAGATCTTTCAACATTCTTTCTACTGTAACAATACTATATTTATAACTTTCATCTGTTACTTCTTTATCCCATTTAATAAATTCATGCGAATAAAATTTTAATTTATTTTTTATTAAATTTTTTATTATTTTAGAATTTGAATTATCAGTATTAATAATTTCTGAATTATTATTAGGTATATCATCTAATGTTAATATAATATTATTATCACTATTTAAACTATTATTTTTATTAGAATTGTAATTTTTATGTGTAGTATGATTAGAATTACTATTTTTTATAATTTTATGAACTTCTTCTTCATATTCATCAACTTTTATAAATAATTCTTTTATTTTTTTATGCAATTCATTTTTAACAAAATTAAAATTTTTTTACTTTTTAAAAAATTTTTAACATTTTTTATTATTAATAAATTATTTTGATTATTAAATTTTTTTATTGTAATTAATTGTGGAATTACTGGTAAATTAAGAATTAAATTTTTAAATAGTAATTTTAGATCTGAATAAGTAGTATCAAAAATATTTACATTAATATTAGTATTATAATATTTATCATTAGTAGTATTAGTATTTTTAATATTATTTGTATCTATGGTATTAATATTTTTATTGTTATTTTTAATATTTATATTATTTTTTGAATAAAAACATCATAAATATTCACAACATCACAATTACGATACCAAATACAAATTTTATTATTTTTTTCACCTACATTTTTTAATTTAAGTGGATCAAAATTATCATCAACCTCTATCTGAATTGAATCTACATCATCAATAACATATTTTTCAAATATATTTTCAATTTCTATATTAACTTTTTTATTAGTCAAATTCACTGAATTTAAAAAGTTTACATTTTTATTCTTAATATCATTATTAACTAATAATAATTTAGAATTATAAATATCATTTAAATTATTATTACTAATACTATTATTATCTAAATTATTATTATTATTACTACTACTAATAGTAATAGTATTAATAATATTTATTATACTTTCATTTGCAATTTTGTATATTTCTACATTAGATTCTTTAAATATTAAAAGTAAATCATTAATTATAAGCAAATCTTCTAAATCATCAAAAACTAATTCATATAAATTTTTATCATAACAAAGAATTGACAATTTTATTATTATTATCATTATTATTATTTTTGTTAAACCTATTTATATCAAATTCTATAATATTTTTATCATAATTATTAACTATTATCATATAGTTGTATGATTTTATATTCTCTGTTAAATCTTTGCTATTTTGATTGCTCGTGTTTTTAATAAATTTTAACGAATCCATAAAATTTTTTATAATAAAAAAATAATTAAAAAATTAAAAAAAAATAACAAGAAATACAATATTAAAATAAATGTAATAATAAAAAATGTAATATTAAAATAAATATAATAATATTTGGATTCAACTAATTTTTAATAATTCTCAATTATATAAAAGGCTATATTCATATCGTAAAATATTGAATAATTTCCAATATTTGTGATAAAACCATTATCTAAACAAATCCATTTCTTCCTACTATATTTTAAAAACATTATTTTTCTTTTTAAATTGACGTTACAAACCTTCATATCATTATTAAAAACGCAAATTAGTTTGTATCTATTCCCATTTCTTGAGATAAATTTTTTAGGAATATCGTAATAATAAGAATCATTATCTTTGTTATATTGCTGAATGATCAAATATTTTGATTTTTTTGGTATTTTCAATTCCCTAAAATTAATATTCTTTTTAATACTCTTTATAAATTTCTCTTTATCACAATATTCAAAAGACATTTTTATATTATTCTTAAATTTAGAATTTTCAGTATATCTTGTGATGATATTATTTCTTCCATTTATATTGTTCATAATATATACTGTATTATTTTTTATCTTCTTATATGCGTCATCGCTATAATTGTTTAAGATAAACATTAGAACATCAATTTCTAAGGGAATTTCTTGTTTTATATAATTAAAAATTTTTGCATTTAAGTTTTTAACTTGTTTTCTTATTTTAGATTTATTAGAATCTCGGTTTATATTAGTGATAAATTCTTTTATTTCTAATTTTTCTAAAACATCATTATAAAGTTCGAGCACTAAATTTCTAAAATTAGAATCATTTAAAAACGCTATTAAAAACGCGTTAAGAGTTGAGTCTTTTATTTTTAATTCAAATTTTATAATTTGATTTATAAAAAGCTCAACATCATCATTTAAAATAGAGATTTTTTCTTGAATATAACTATTGTTGTATAAATCATAATTATTATGGCACAAAGATGTAAAAAATTGTATTGATATATCGTGGTCTATATCAGTGTCTAAAATACTAATAATAATATTAAAAGAATAATTGACTTCTTTATAATAAGTTTCTGAAGTATTCTGAGTGTTATGCTGCTTAAGTAGTTTTTTTTCCTTAATCACATTTTAGTGGCAAGCCATAAGAGAAACAAGCAAATATTTGTGTTAAATTTTTCATAAGAAAGAAGCTCATATTTATCTAAATTTTTTTTCTCCTTTTTTAAATTAAAACTAAAATTTAATAAAAAACTAATTAAAATTTTGATTTAATAAAGAAGAACGATACATGGGATTGTTTGTTATAATAAAAAGTATTATGCATATAGATTTTCTGCTTAAAATAACTTTTAAGATCAAAAGTTGAAAAGAAATAATTAAATAAATTTTATTTAACTACCCCTATTATTAATACAAAAAATATATATTTCAAAGTTATTATTTTTTAATTATTATCACTTCCATTTGGCAATAGAATATAAAAACCAATAATCATATTATAAGAATAAAAATCAGGCTCTTTCATACAACATTCAGAATCATTACAAATTGCAATCCATTTCTTATCATCATCGTTTTTATACTTGTACTTTAAAAATTGAACACTATATATTTTGGTGTAAAAAGAATGCCCCAAAACACAAATTAATTTATATGTATTTCCATTTCTTGAAATGAATTCGGTATGAATCGTTTTGTTACTATTTTCTTTATAGTATTGTTGTATTATTAGATATTTAGATGTTTTTGGTATTTTTAAATTCTCAAGTTTGATTTCCTTCTTAGTGTTCTTTAAAAAATTTTCGAAATTAAAATATTCAGAAGAGGTTGAATAATATTTTCTATTTGTTGATTCATATGTATACTCTTTAACGGTTTTATTAGAGTAATTTACATTATTTGTAATGTATAATGCGTTATTTCTTTTTCTTCTATATTTATTATAGTTATTTAGAATATATATCAAAATATTAACTTCATGAGATCCTTCAAGTTTTATGGAAATGTGAAATTTTTTAGTCATTTCTTTAAAACTGCAATCAATGAAATTATCTAAATTAACATTCCAATCTGACAACATTCCTTTGTAATCAAAGATAAAATCTATTATTTTTAGTTCTATTAATATATCTAGATAAAATTCAAACATTATATTTCTGAAGTCTTCTTGATTGAAAAGAGCAACAAGAAGTGCGTTAATAGAAGAATATATAATTTTTGAGTATAATTTAACTAATAATGAATCATAATATTTAGGATCATAGAATGTCTCAAAAAGTGTATTTAAATAAACATCATTTTTTGTAGGTCTATTTATATTTTTAGTACATACTTCGTCAATAATATTTCTTTTATTGGTTTTACCAGTAATATCATTTTTATTGACTTTTTCCTCTTTTTGAATACTATTTCTATTAGAATATTAATATCATTATTTGAATTTTCTTTAACATGGTTTTTATCTTCTTTTTCTAATAACTCAAAGTTTATAAGATTTTCTTCAATCGTAATATTTTTTTTTATAGATTCTTGAAACCTACAAACATCTGTAAAATTTGAACTGTTAAAAATGAGAGGATTTTCTAAGTTTTTTCTTCTTCTTCTATCATGTACCATAATATGATTTTCCGTATTGGAAATGTTTAATTGAGCTATAAAAGTTAAGATAAAGTCATTCATACTAAAATTTTTTATTTTCAATAAATTATAAATAAAAAAATCTCCTTTTTTTAATAAATTATAAATTTTATAAAAATATCTAAATAAAATAATATATATATATTTATAATATTTAAAGTAAATATCTAAGTATTAGTTATAATAGCCATATATTTCAAATCCCCTAAAAAAATAAACAAGGAATAAAAAAATAAAATTTAAAAAAGGGTTTTTTCTAACAAAAATTATGAGGTTTTAATTATATTAGTAATGCATAAAATATTACTAAACATTTATAAAAAAATTTAAAAGTTAAAAATTTTAATTTCTAAATATTTTCTATTTTTATAATTTAAACATTCTTTTTTCTATTAATTTTTCTCAAAATCTTCCTAATACTTCTCATTACACAAACCTCATTACAATCACTAACAATTTGTTCAAATATTCTTTCAAAAAATTCGATTTTCTCTTTGCTACAATCATCATAGTTACATCTACTATTGCACTTGTTACTAGACTCACAATTATCAAAATTTGCAATAAAATTGCTGAAAAAATAAGCTAACTTTTCAGAATCAATTTTTGTGTTTAGTTTTGTATTTTTTATAAATTGATTCGTTGAAGAATTATTTTTTAAATACTTAGAATTTAAAATATTATAATTATCATTTGTTATTGAAAGAGAGTTTAGAAGATTTTTTAGTTTAATTTTAGTTTTATAGGGTGTAGATAAATTTTGCTGTGATGTTGAAGTTGTTGAATTATTTAAGTTATGAAGTGATGAGTTTGTAAATTTGATTGATAATTTTTTATTTTTTCTCATTTTATTAAAAAAATTAAAAAAATAAAAAAATTAAAAAAATAAAAAAAATTAAAAAATTAAAAAAATTAAAAAAATAAAAAAATTAAAAAATTAAAAAAAAAATTAAAAAAATTAAAAAAATAAAAAAATTAAAAAAATAAAAAAATTAAAAAAATTAAAAAAATAAAAAAATTAAAAAAATAAAAAAAAAAAAAAAAAAAAAAAAAAAAAAAAAAAAAATAAAAAAAAATGAAAGATCCAATTGATACTAATATTAATAATATAACCAATAGAAATAATAATTCTAACATTAATATTGAAGAAATTTATAATATTTTAACTATAAAAAATAATTTATTACTAACAGAAAATATTTTAAATTATTTGTTGAGTTTAGATTTGAATTTAAATGATTTAGAAAATATTGTGGCTGAATATAAAAAAATTAATAATTCAAATACTACTAATAGTATTTTAGATATTAATAAACTAAAACAAATTTACAATTCATTTAGAAACAGAAATTCGAAGAGCAACGAAAATTTAAATACAAAAACGAATTTTATAAATTTTACAACAAATTATGAAATTTTAACTTTGGGGAATTTATTATTTTATAAAACAATTTATAGTAAGATTCATAAATATTTAAGCAATTTTACTATAAATATAAATGATTTAGATATTAAAAATATAAATGATTTAGATTTTGATAAGTTTGTCCTTTTATATTTTGTAAAAAAGAATGGGAGAATTTATTGTGGTAATTTTTTATTTGAGGTAGAGATTATTGACAAAAATAATACTATAAAAATCGATACAGGTAATAATATTAATAGCAATTTAGGTAATATAAATTTAAAAAAATTTTATCTGAGAAATCATTCTTTAAAATTAGTAAAATTAAGAAATAATCTTAATACTGATATAAAAATTAAAAATAATCTAAATTGTTATAGTTTAGACTCTATATATTCATTTATAACTACCAAATTAGAAGCTTATGAATATTCTAAAGATTTTATTAATAAATACATAAAAAACAGTAATTTAAAGGAATTTGATTATAAAGTAATAAATAGTGAAAATTCAATTACGAATTCTGATGATAATAGCAATTTTAATATTTTTATTATAAAGTTAAATTTAGATAAATTTTTATCTAAAAATATTTTAAAAAACTTTGAAAAACTTGATAATACTAATAATATTGAATACTTTATTGAAGATTTTTTATTAATCCCTAATTATTTAACTAATTATAATGACAAATTAAATACCAATAACATAAAAGAAGTTATAATTATTAATAATTCAATTAATAATATGTATATTGAGGTATATGGGATTAAAGTTTATTTAATAGTTTTATAATTTTTATAGTTTTAAATTTGTAATTCTATCAAATCTTTTTGAAATGTTGAATAAAATTTCTCCTTTTTTTAATTATTTCTTAAAAATAAACTTTCCTTTTTTCCTATCATCCTATTATTATCATTATTCTCCTGTTAAAGAGATTTGTAATTTTAAAAGTAAACTTAACTATCATCAATTCTTTTATAACAGTTGTTATTAAAAAAAAGAATCAACATCTCCTTTTTAAAAATACAACGCATCCTTAAAATTTTTTATTACTATATATAGAGATATATAAGTTTACAATTTTTAAATAAATAAATTTATAAACCTTCATTAAAATATGAGCAGAAATGAGAACAATAATAACGAATCTTCTAGTGAAAAAGATTCAAATACAGTGTATATATGTTTAAGTAATGATTATAGTGGAAGTAGTCTCAGTAGTTATGAAAATAGTTATACTAATTCTGACATAACTATAAATAATACAACTAATAGTCTTAATTCAAATGACAATATAACGAATAGTATTGATTTAGATAATAATACAAGTAATAAACATAATAGTACAATGAATAACTCAGATATTACAATAAATAATAAAAATAATAGTATAATTAGTAATTATAATAATAGTGATACTATTAATAATATTATTGCTAAAGCAATAATAGAAAATACTATAAATGATGCAGACAGTATCAAAACATTAAAGAGTAATAGTAATATAAAGTATTTAGATAATTTTTACTACAATTACAAATCTAAGATAGAAAAGAGTAATAATGGTAATAATAGTTCTGATATAACTAAGATAGGAAAAAATAATAATGGTAATAATAGCAATAATGGTAATAATAGCAATAATGATAATAATAGCAATAATGATAATAATAGTTCTGATACAACTAAGACAAATACTTCTAATTCTAATAAAAGTAAGATTAAATTGCTAGATTGTAATTCTAATACAATCCTAAAACAAGGAACAAAATATTTAGAAGATATCCTAAAAAATAGTACTGCTTCTGGAAAGAAAATATATAAATCTTTAGATATAAATACTAAAACAACTAACAATTTATATGGCTCATTAAATAATAATTATAACTTAAGTAGCATTAATAATAGTAAATTGTTAAATAATAGTGATGATAATAATAAAAATAAACTAACAACTAAAAGCTTAGATATCATAAATTCACAAAATATCCTATCAGAATCAATTTTTCGATCAAAATCATCACTTCCTAAATCAATATCAACAATAAAGGAGAATTTAAAGGAGAATAATAAACCTTTAAAAGAAATTATAAATAAAAGTTCTACAGAGTACGTTGTTGCAGAAGAAGAGCTAGTAAAAGAAGTTATGAAGAAGGATAATGATACAAGTAGTAAAGACAATAAGTCAAAAGATAATATTACTGGTGATATGAAGAAAATAGAACCCACAGATACTTTAAGTAAGATAAATACAAATATTTGTAATAATGGTAACATTACTGCTAACAGTAATATTAGCAATATTGACAATATTAATGATAAAGAATTAGATAATACGTCTACAGACCACAAAACATTAAAAAAAGCAGAAGCAATTAATCACTCACCCTCAAACTCCAAAGACTCACTCTACACAATTTCACAAAAAACAAGCGAAGATTTAAATTCTCTAAAGTTATCAAAAAACATAGTGAGCTTCGAAGATCTAAAAATAGTCCAACAAAAAAGGGGTTCAATAATACTCCCAACTCCTACTAATCTTACAAAAAGTTGTAATGACACTTTTACCAAAAGTAGTACTATTAAAAATATTGTTAAAGACAATTACGGTAGCATTGAAAATGATATTGAGCCTGTGTATGATAAAATTGATAGGAATATGGAGATGGAATCTGAACTTTATTTAAAGCCTATCAATATTGTTGATAATAATGATGCTAACGATAAAGGAGAAGGTATCGATCATACTGAGAATTCTTTAAGTGTTACTAATGTTTTTATTAAAGATTGTCAAAAAAAACAAGATAACAACAAAGTTATCAATAATAGTATTTATAATAATCAAATTTTAAGTAACACAACCATTGCAATTATCGGGCCTAATATAAGTAAACTTAGCGATATAAGTGATTTTACAAATGAAACTAATACTAACCTAACTAATGATAGTGACAAGGAAGCAAGCTTAAGTAATAACAAAAAAATTAATCCAGACAGCGTTAATCTATCAAAAAGCAGACTAACAATACAAAGAAAAGATCGGAAACTTAGAAATAACATATTAGTGCATTCAGGTGAAGATAAAGATAATAAAATGTCAATGTCAACAGTAGCGTCCAATAAAAGTTTGAGCATAAATAGTTATAATAAAAATGATTTGAATCTTTGTAAAGTTGAGAAACTGTCAAACAATTTCAGTTGGGAACAGACAGCGGTTAAATCATCAGTTAATGGGAGTAATACTAAAAATATAATGACTAGTAACACAGATAAAAGCAATGAAAATTGTAACTCCCCAACATTATTAGATAGCGAAACCACACCTTCGTCTACTTCACATACTAAGTCAAGCATAAATAAAAAAAAATCCAAACAACATAAAGATTCATCGCTATTTGACCTTAAGAAACAAAACCACAAAGCCCTTTCAAAAATAACGACTAATAAGGGAAACACAATCACACAATCTGCAAATTTAATTACAACAAAGCATGACCCAAATGTCAGAATAGAGACTCTGAACATCTCACCATCGGTTATTTCTACAATGCCATTATGGGAAAACGGGGCAGAGCAGCTAGGATTTAGCGTTGCAGAAGTTTCAAACGAATCCTTATTGGGAAGATTGAGAATATGTGAGTTAGTGTTGTGTGAAGGCACTGTAGGAAAGAGGATGTACTTTTTTAGCTGTTTCTTCCATCATAGATATTTTGTTCTGACAAAGGATGCGGTTCTGATGTATTTTAGAGATATAAATGTTGGATATAGAGAAAATTCAATAACTAATAATACAGATAATAGTAGTAATATTGATAATATGAATAATAATACGGATAATACTAATAATATGAGTAATAATACTGATAATACTAATAATATGAATAGTAAGACTGATAGTATTAATAATATTAACAATAATAAAAGAAAAAGAAAAAACTTTAATCCCACAAAAAATACGAACACATTTACTCCAACCTCTAATCCGTTAAGTAAGATACTCTTTAGAACACAAAACTTCACCCCAAAATCTTCGTTCCTCTGTTCAAAGGTAAAAATGTTACAACTTGATTCAAATGTAGTGATGCGAAGAGTAGTTGTAAACAACACGTCATTGCCATTCAGACTTATTTTAGAACATCCAGACTATAGTGATGAGATGGCATTTGAGAATGAAGGAATGAGGGATTTCTGGATTGATAGGATGTATTATGTCTTAGGCAAAAAGGTTGAGGATGAAATTCCTTCAGATAGTAATACAAATTAAAGTAAGAATAAAAAATAATATTAATAAAAATATTTATAGAAATAATATGAATAGTTTTAAAAAAGCAGGTAAAATTTGATTAGTAAAAATTTTTAATAATTTTTTAATATTTTTTTATTAAATAAAAAAACAAACATTTTTTATGTTCTTAACATTCCTCAAATCCATTTTTATTCTCATCCTAACAATTTTATCAATTCTATTTCTAATCGTTTTGATTTATCGATCCGTAATTTTTATTGAGAATTCACCGTACAGAGCAAAAAAAACTATCACAAAAACCATAACATCTATCTTAGCTCTCCATTTCTACCTCTTTTTACGTAGATACTCATTTAAAATGGTAGCATATTCTTTTTTCACTAATCTTATGTTCTATCCGTTGCTTGAAGATTATCCAAAGATACAACTTGAATCTCCGTACTTCATCGGTGGAGTTGTTATGACGCTCATAAACCATTTTCTCTATTTGAAAAAATTGGCAGAATCTGATATATTCGTTCTGGAGGTATTCCTATATTTTGCAGTGTTTGTATGGGTAGTACCGTTTTGCTTCTTCTTGAGTTTGGGTGCAAATGATGAAGTGGTTCAAGATGGTCGCGGTAAGTTGAAAAGAAAAACTTATATAAGAACATTCATTGAGAAATACATTTCTAAAAAGAGTAACTAAATAAAAAATACTTAAATTACTAAATTTATATTCCTTTCTAAATATTTTATATTTTTTTGATATTTTTTTTTGTTAATTGTAAAAATATAAATTTATATAAAAAAACGCTTCCAGCCGGACTCGAACCGGCAACCTTTCGATTAACAGTCGAACGCGCTACCTATTACGCCATGGAAGCTTAATAAAGTTTTTTTAAAAAGTAATATATATATAAAATATACGATACGGTAATAGGATTAAAATTTTATTTTTCTTATAATTTTAAAACTGATATTAACTCAAAATCAAATCATTGAATCCTTTTTTCTTATTTATTTGAAAATCAATTTTATAAATTATTTGAACATCTTAACTTACTACTAATTCAATATATAAAGAATATATTAACAAAAATCTTAAAGAAAAAAAGTGGTAAAAATTAATAATAAATGGATAAGAAAAGGCCGTAATACGAGTTTTAGAGTGCGCCTATAAATGTAATAGGGAATAGTATAGGTAAAAAAACAATTCTAATATAAATCTCTAACAAATAAAGCTAAAATTTTTTTAATTAAACTAATAATTTTAAAGCTATCATTTCCTTCTGTTTTCCTTGCTCTGCTCTTTTTTTAACATCCTAGTTTTGGACCCAAACATCTTTACTTTTTTCTTTCTTATGTCCTTTCGTGCTCGTCTTGCTAGTTTAGTCTTCTTTTCATCAAAAAACCTATGAAGAACTGAAAATCTCTCAACCTTTTTCAGAACATCCTCGTCTTTGTAGAGTTTGGCGTTAAAAATTGCCTCGTTTGTACCAAATTTGGTGTTCAAATCTGTTACTATTATGTGTGGTGTTTTGAATAGAGTTTTTAATTTTTCAATTACTTCGATACGTTTTGGAGGTGTTGTGAATTTTAATGTTGCTGATAATTCAGTCCGTGATAAGAGGCAATTGTCATATGATTTTGTTATCTTTATTTCCATTTTTTGTAACTAAAAATTTTTAAAAATAAAAAAAAATAATTGTATAAAATTTTTAAAATACTTAAAATTATTACAAATACTTTAAAAGTTATAAATGATTATATATTAAATTTATTGATAATTAAAATATTAAAATTCTTAATAATATAGAATTATTTTTATTTCTAAAATATTTTTATATGTTTTTTTAATACTAATTCTACTTAGGATTTCCATTTTAAATTATTTTATTGATAATAAATTATTTATTATTAAAATTTCATTTATAAACAAGGGTTAAAAAAATTTTGAAGATACTACTAAAGACAACAGAATTGTGAGAAAAATATTTATTTAAGAATAAAGTTATACTTAAGTTTATGAATATTATTAATGAGAAAATAAATACTAACATTACAATAAGGATATAAAGTTTCATAATAATTTTATAATTAGTATCATTAAACTACTTAAAATTTTTATTTTTTGATATCTTTAAAATATGCTCATCAAAATTTATAAACTTTAATTTACAATAATAATTCCATGGTATAACAAAAAGTTTATATATAGTTACGTATTACAAACAATGTCTTTAGTTATATATAGAACTCCTAACATATTTCAAAGTTCTTTAAACAATCTAAAAAAAAATAATTTTATATTAAATAAATTTTTAATTATTCCTAAACCAAAAAACAGTATTAAGAAATTTTTAGCCAACTAATCTTTTCATAATCTATTATTTAATTTTAAAATATTTAACAACATTTTTCAACAAAAAACATTACGTTATTTTGAAGAATATGATCAAAATTTACAATTCTTCTTACTTCTATGACTTCCCTTGTCGTATAATATTCTTCCAAACAATAATAAAATTCTAAATAAGGTTGAAAAGAAGAGAGTAAAAAATAAGGAAAAAAATATTATCTTAAAAACTATCAATTACTAAATTGACAAATTTATACTAGATTTTTTTATTTATCAAGAATAGGCAATAATTTCACCATTTTTTTGTGTTATGTTAACAGAATTTTTAGCTATCAAGCAGATTTTGACATCTTTTCTTTAGATAGCTTAAATGAATTTATTGAATATCATTCCATATTTATTCATCGCAGCAAAGACAGAAATATTTCTACTCCTAGTAGTAGATATCTGAACATATGTAGATATCTTATGAAGTAATATTTACAAAATCTAAAGATCACACTAAATACAACTTCATCACAGAAGATAAAGGACTTATCTTCGAAATTTAGACCTAGGTCATAAAAATATCTAGATTATTATGTTATTATATTAATTACCTTTTCACAATTTTTGTTTGCAAAATTATACAAAAAACGAACAAAAGTACTTGTAGAAACTGTTATTTAAAGCTCATTATTAGTCTCACTGATGGGGGTTATTTAGAGTTTGATAACTTTATTTATAAATATATCTAGTAATGATAAATCTGTAACTATAATGATTTCTACATCTCCTCCTTGTCTTAATCTAGTCATATTTTACAATCTTTTTAACGATTTTATAGATGGTATGATATTTAGATTAAGAGGTTTTATAATTGAGAATTAAGATTAACCATTTTTGTTTCTCTATGAGATTCACTTGTAATCAACTTTGATATCTCATAATTTTTAGATTTTATTATAAATACGAATTCTATAAATTTAAATATTTATGAATTTTAGATTTGCTTTTAAATTAAAAACTATTATGTTTCTCTAATATTTACTTCAAAACTTTAAAGATCAGAAGAGAAGCCTTATATTATTTTTAACGATTTCATGCATAATAATTTAATAAAATAATTATATTAAATCATAAATATGTTAAAATGCATTTGAAAAGGATTGAGAGACATAAAATATTATTAAATAATAATATTTCTTATAATAATAATAAATATATTTTGTGACTCTAATTAAAATTTAGTACTATTTATTTGGGATTAGTAAGTTATCTATAAATATTTTAGTTATCATATAAATTAAATATATAGTTGTATCTATTGTTATAAAAGTTTATAAATGCTAACCTATTATTGCTTTATAAAACTTACATAGTTATCATAATTAATTTTTTAATATCTTGCATATTTTATTATTTTAATTAAAATTCTGTTTCAATGTCTATTGAATTTATTTAATTTAACTTTTATACCTGTCCTCTATAAGTTATTTAAGAATATTCTATTAGATGGTTTGTATGTAAAATTAATGATACTTATCATATAATTAGGATTTTAACATGATATTACAAAATTTGAGTGAGAATGTACACATGTAAAACTAATCATTATATATGAATATTTTTTAAAATAGGGAAAAATTCCTATTTTTATTAATATTTAAATAACTTTTTAATATATAAAAATATAAAATTTTTAGTACGATTTATATATTTAGATTATATATTTTTTGTCAATATAAATCTTATTAGTTGAATAAATAATATATTGACTCTTTAAATATATAATTTATTTTTCTTTTAAATTATAGTTATAGTAATTTCTAGAAAATTAGTATTATTTTAATTAATAAACTTTAATTAAATTTTTAATATAAATTAACAAAATACGTCAAATTATATAACAGTAGGTAATGTTATTTTTTATTTAAAAAAAACTAAACTAACTAATTAACTTTAAAAAAGGTCTAAACATTATAATTTATATATATATAAAATTCAATTAGATTAGTAAATATATATAAATAATTAGATCAAAATTTACATTATAAATGAGTATTAATTTTAATATATTACCATTACATTTATGAAAGATTACTAAACTAACTGCAAAGATAAATATCATATACATAAATAAAGTACACTTTTAGATAAATATCATATACATAAATAAAGTACACTTTTAGATAAATATCATATATATAAATAAAGTACACTTTTAGATAAATATATAATAAAATATTAAAAAAGAAATATTTATATAATTCTAGTAAAAAAATTTACTTCATTTTTTAGTCGTCATTTTCAGATTTCTTGTAAAAAACAAAACCTACAGCGCATCCTATAAGAGCTACTACTAGTATTAAAAGACCTATTATAAATTTCCACTTATGTATTTTGAAAAAAGATTCATTTTTTTCAGGTATTGATTCATTTAAACTAAGTTCAAGGCCGCATAAAAGTTTGAAATCTTTTGCTTTCTCAACTTCGGTAAAAATTTTATCAATAAAACAATAAGCTTTTTCAGATATGAAAATATCTTCTTTATCTTTATCATTCTTGTATTTGATAATAACTAATATACTCTTATCCTTCTTGTCTTTAAAAATTTTACCAAGATCATCCTCACTTAGTTTAATAATCAATTTTTCTTTTTCTTCTACCAAAGATTTCATATCAATTATGTTTAATGAAGACTTTTATTCTTCCTCTCCAATTACATTGTCCATAATATAGATCTTAGTAATTTTTTTTATATTTTCAATTTTAGCAATGATAAAGTTCTTTTTCTCAGAATCTAAAGAAATTTCTACGCTCTTAGTTTTTATTTCTGGTTTTGGTTCGTATAAAAGTTTAAAATTCTCCTCTCTAGGAACTTCATTCAAGCTTTTTTCTTTATTATTGCAACAGAATGCAGTTTTTGACACAAAATATTCTTCAACATCATTAATTTTATATTTTAGAAAAACGAGGTACCCTTTTTCATTGTTCTTTTCACAATTAATTTCATTTAAATTTATTACTTTATTATCAATGATAAATTTTTCTTCAATTATTTTCGAATCTTCTGTTTGTTTTTTGATGTCACAATTATTTGGGAAAAAATATAATTCCAAGACGTTTTTTTCGTCAAATTTTTCAACTCCTTCTAAGCTGCTGAATGTTGCATTTTTTTTGTCTTTATCAAAAAGTAATTCTACATTTTTGAATTCTAATTTTTTTGGTTCTGCAGTTGGATTCACATTACCTTCATTTTTTACTGGTGATTTTGCAGGAACAGCAGAGTCTTCATTTTTTACTGGTGGTTTTAGATCTTGTGGTGTAGTTTGTTGTTCTGTTGATTTAGACGCTTTAACACAATTTAATATGAATAATAGAGAATTATCTTCAGCAGCTACAACATTTCGAATCTTTATAATGAGTTGAGTGAATTTGAGTAAGTTCATAAATTTAAATTTTTAAGCAAAAAATTTTCTTATGAAGTATTTTTTTAAAAAAGGAGGAGGTCCTATCAATCTTAAACTTTTATTTTAAGAAATTTATGTATTTTTAAATATATTTCAATTATTTCGTTATTTAATAATTTTATTAAATTTCTTTTTTAGAAATTTTCTTTCAATTTTTTTAATTTATTTTTTTTTGGGATAAATTTTTTTTAGATAAGTAGCAAAACTAAAATAAAAGAATATTTTAATACAAGTAAATAATTTTTTAAAGGACAGTAAGACGGTTTTAAAAGGAGTTTTAAATTTAATTAGGGATTGATGTAATCGTTACTGATTTTCAATTAAAATTAATAATAGTTTGATTTATAAAAACAATATATATATTTACTTAGATCTGTTAATATTTAAATTATTAGAAAGATAATATTTTTTTTTTTGATTCTACATATCTTAATTTTTATTTCTATCACAAATTTAGAATTATTGTTAATAAATGTATATATATAACTAAAGTTACCTTTATTTGGATAATTAGACTTAGAAAAAGATGAAATTGCAGTTTTTGAATATATAAAAATATTTCTATTACTAAATAATTTTTATAAGTTTCAATAAGAGAGTTTGTATATGTTGAATAATTGATAAAGTAACTCGTAATTCTAGTAATGATATTATATAAATAAAAATATATTATTAAAATACAATTTTACTAGATTTATCAACAAAAGGGGTAAATATCCTTTATCGTTAAAAAAATTTATTTAAAAATATATTTTTAAAACTATTAATTATGAATGAAAGAATAATGTTAGAGATTAATGAGATTAACTTATTGAAAAATTCAGAGAAGAATACAATTACAAGAAAAAATTTGAAAGATGTTATTAACTTTCTAATTTACGTTAAAAATAAAATTGCTAAAAAAGGAATGAAATTCTGAATAGTGAAAAACATGTTAAAATGAATAATTTAAATATCAATTCTATTAATTATATTACAGATATTATGAAGAGTAGTACAAATATTAATTTAAAGAACGAAAAAATAATATCTACAGGTCTTACAGATTTTAAGGATAGCTACAAACTATATTTCGAAAAAACAATGCTAAAAAAACCAAATAGTGTAATTTCTAGAAATTACAGACCAGGTTCGTGGGAGAAAGATTTTACAGCGTTCAAAAGTACCACTGCACAGTCAGAATTCAAAAATAAAAATTTAAAAATTTATAAAAAGTATTTAGAAGAAAAATGTGGACTCAAAAAAAAATTAATAATTAAATTTTTTTAAACGATTAAGAATTTTTAAACATTTATTAAAATTAATTTTTTAATATGTTAATTAATATTTTCCTCTTTTAGTAAATCTCCCAAATCTTTATGAAAATCTTGAGGATTAGTTTCATTTTCATTAATAATTTCTTTACTGCTACTTTCAGTATTATAATCTACAGTGTTTGTCTTTACATCTTCTGTAGAACTATATAGATACATTACTACTAAAATAATATACATAACTACTATGAGAACTGATGCTATTAGAAAGTTTCGTATATTTTTTTTGGATCTGAACTCAGGTAACGATAAAATGTTCTTCAATGTTTCAGGCATGTTGAAATTTCCAATTAAAAATTTAATAAAATTTTTTAAAATTCTTTTTGATGATTGTGATTTTATTTTGATCCTAATTTTTTTTATAACTGATTTTATTTATTTTGAAATTTTTGTAAATAAAATTACTTAATAAGGTAATATAAATAAATTTTAAAGAATTAGAAAATATTTGTAATTACTAGTTTACTTTAAAGATAAAACATATTTTCTTTATCGTTGACTAACTCTTTTTCTTCACAATCACTGTAAACTTTTGTTCTTGCAGCTGCTAAATGTGCATAATAAATTGGTGAAGGAATAGAAACTGACTTTGTTGCTCTTCCGTACAGGTGACATATTTGGTAGATAAACTTTGGCATGTTGTCTTTAAAATCATTCTCATCTTTAATAGTTAAGTATCTAACAGGTCTTGCAGTACCCAGAAGTGCCTTGTGCGTGACCATGTAGAAATCATTATACTCGCTAGAGCTGAGTTCAGAGATAAGTGTACCTGGTGAAATATTTGAATTGACAGGTTTTCCATTGTAATTACCTGAAGTGTTATTGTTAAACCTTACAGAGTGTCTCTTCTGAGCTACGATGTAAGTTACGCTGGGATTGTATTTAGGATCAAGTGATGTGCAAGCATTTTTAATTTCTTGAAATTCTTCTTCAAAAATTTTCATAAAATACGATTCTCCGATGCCGTCTCTAAAGAAAATAATTTTTTGAGGAACACAATTATTTTTAGTCTTAAAAGCATTAAGAGCTTTTCTAACGATTTCCTTCAAATTTGTTATAATTTCCTGTCTGTCTTCTTGTCTCTCCATGTAAGTGTTAAATGATGAACAGTGTCTATCCATTGAAGCTACAACGGCAGACATCGTATAAACATTAGAACCTACTCCAGGGTGAGAAACATCTGCACCGAACACAATTGTTGGAACATTGAAAATATTGAGACCACTGTTGATGAAATGGGAGAATCCGCCAAATTTGACCACAATCTTCAGTGCAATATTTGCAGCTAGTGAAGGAGACATTCTTGCAAAGTTTCTTTCCCTTACAGATTGCGTAATCGTATTTTTGTAAAGTTCAGATGCCGTTTTTGCAAATTTGTAATAGTCACCGTTAAAACTGTTTGGAAGAATTATTAAAGAAAATTTCATTAAACCGTCTTTTATCTCTGCGGGTTTTCTAACATTTCTCAACGTATAATTTTCATTTGAAAATTGAATTCCAAAGTTTTTACAACTGTTGATAAATGTGTTCATTTGTCTTTTAATTTCGAAATCTCTCATAGGTGTACAGTTAATGACTGAAAAGTCTTTTATAAGAATTGGTCGTATAGCAGACACACCGTTCAAGTTCCATCCACCGTCATTTACAGATATTCTCTTTTTATTTGCAAAAAGCAACTCTGGAGCATTGAGAACTTTAGCCTTAACTTGAGCAAATCCTTTGTCAATTTCAAGACCCAATATCTCAGTGTTTTGGTATGATGAAAACATGTCCATTCTCTTTTTTATCATTTCGAACCTTTCGTGTGGTCTTCGTGCCGAAATTTTTATCATATCTGAAGTTTGTTTTTCATCCAATTTTCCTAAAACTCTCTGATTTTTTCCAACTGACAATATTTCAATAGGAAAGTACATTTCCATGTCGTTCTTCATTCTAACAACACATGGCCAATCTGGATTTCTCAGTGGTTTGTACGTCTTCTGGAAATAATCAGCAACTGAAATTTTTCCACCTTCTGCTTCGAAGAAAAGATCCTTTGATGACTTTTCACTCAATTTCATACCTTTAAATGAGAAGTTCTTTTTTAGATGAGTGGTTTGAAGTTTAACCCTTTTTAGGAGTTTCTCGAGATTCATGAACGATTTTTTATCTGCATATCTTCCGAGGAATCTGTCAAGAGGAGCTGTCTGGTAATAAGCACCAAGAAAAACATCAGAATTCAGGAAGATGCCTTTTGATAGAAACTTGACGCTCTGAAGAAGACCCTGCCATATTTCTACATTGTTGCTGATAGGTATTGGGAGAAGGTCTCTGGTTCCGTTTTGTATTTCTCCCGAAATAAGGACACCTCTTCCTGCTTTTACAAAATCTGGTTCTTTAATAGGTCTTAGAAGAAGATCGAGAGCCTGTGATGTTAATGATTTAATTCTCTCAATTTCTTTATCTCCTTTTTTGGCTGTGATAAGTTGTTCCATCCCTTTACCAATTTTTAATTCTTCATTAAATATAATTTCAAATACGAACTCCTTCTTTCCGGCAGTTATTGTGAACTTGCTGTCTTCACTCCCAGGTGCTATTTTCTCAAAAAGTATTAAAGTTCGTGCGCCGTCGAAAGCAAAATTTTTAAAAATTTTTTCATTTCTTTGCCTGAGAACTCTTGTTACAAAATCGTAAGCTATTCTGACTTTTAGCTCTGGTGTAGCTTTAATTGTATGGTTATAGACTGTTGTAGTTTTTGAAAAGTTTAGGCTAAAAAGATTTGCTGAAACTGTTTTTGATTGCATAAATATTTTATTTTGTTTTGTTTTTTTATCAAAAATTTTTTAAAATTTTAAATTCTAAAATTTTGATAGTACAAATTATTACGAATTTTAAATTATTACTACTACTAATCTAATACAAAATTAGAAACTTTAATTAAATTTTTATAGAATGAATTTTAATCTAATACAAAATTAGAAATTTATAGTTAAATTTTGTAGAATGAATTTTAATTAAATTTTAGTTTTCTTTTTAGTATTTTTATTATTTTTTAATAATTTTTAGTATTTTTATTATTTTTATTATTTTTTATTATTTTTATTATTTTTTATTTTTATTTTTTTATTATTTTTTTATTATTTTTATTATTTTTATTATTTTTATTATTTTTTATTTTTATTTTTTTATTATTTTTATTTTTTTTATTTTTATTATTTTTATTATTTTTATTATTTTTTATTTTTATTTTTTTATTATTTTTATTATTTTTATTATTTTTATTATTTTTATTATTTTTATTATTTTTATTATTTTTATTATTTTTATTTTTTTATTATTTTTATTATTTTTATTTTTTTATTATTTTTATTATTTTTATTATTTTTATTATTTTTATTATTTTTATTATTTTTTATTTTTATTATTATTTTTATTATTTTTTATTATTTTTATTATTTTTATTTTTTTTATTATTTTTATTTTTTTATTTTTTTTTATTATTTTTAATAATTTTTAGTATTTTTAGTATTTTTAGTATTTTTTAGTATTTTTTAATAATTGTTACTATATATGTAAAAATATTATTTAGAGTAATAATAATACAAAAACTATATCTTAGTATCTTGGCCGAGCGGTCTAAGGCGTTCGACTCAAGATCGAATCTCGAAAGGGGCGTGGGTTCGAATCCCGCAGATACTATTTTTATTTTTTATTAAAATCTATTTAGTAATAAAATATTTTTATTATTATAATTAAAAATTTAAGAATAATTAATAAAATTTTAATTAATTTTTTTATCTGTTTTCTATTTTATTTATCACTAGCACTCATAGCTACAAAAACTTCCATAAAAACCTCATAACAAGTTCTTTCTTAAAAGTAATATTGACATTCATAAACTCTGGCAATTTACAATTTCTATTTTCAATAAGTTCATATGAAAAAGAATCCAAATATTTCTCATCATCAGAAAGAATAAAAGAAAAATTTCTTTTTTTTAGTTTTAAATTCAAATTTGAAGGATTTTAAATTTTTGTTAATTTTTGAATTTTGGTTTTCTATCTCTATAAGTTTTAAATTAAAAAATTTTTGAAGTATTTCTATTACTCCTTCATTGTCAAGACCTATTAACTTTGAGTTTGATGATAATTTTGATTTTATAGTATCTGATGTTTTTATTTTTAAAATTTTGTCGATTGTTGTTTTTAATTCTGTTATTGTTTGTTTTTCATTCAAATTCTTAATATTATTATCATTACTTTTATTATTATAATTATCATTTTTACTACTATTACTATTATTACTAATACTGCTATTCGTATTACTATTACTACTATCAATATTAACAATATCACTATCAGATGTTTCCTTTTTTAAAGTTTGTGTTACTTTTTTAATCTTTTTAGTTGGATTTATTCTCATTGGAGTTTTAGGGTGAATTTTTAGAGAATTTTTATTTGTTCTTTTCGGTGTTTTAAAGAAAACAGAACGGCGTTTTGCTGGTTTCATAAAAAATTTTATTAAAAAATAAAAAATAAAAAAATAAAAAAAAATAAAAAATTTATAATAATAAAATTTTATATAAATATAACTAAAAATTTTGTTAATTGTGATGTAATAAAATTTTATTAAACAATTGTAAGAAATATTACTAATATCAGATTTATTAAAAATTAATTTATAAAATTTTTTATACTAAAAATTTAATTATGTCTCAATCACCACCACATCTTAACTTACTAAAAACTATAAACTCAGTATCCTTTGTCAAACATAAGTTCTCTGATCTTCTAAAATCGAACGGATTTATTCATATACCTGCACCTTTGATTCTTGAAAGCTCTACAAGTCTCAACGATGATCTTGCAGACGAATCATCTGCACTTAAATTTAAAACACAGAATGGTGACAAATTTGAGGTTTTTCAGTCACTGGCTAAGTGGAAGAGGGATGCACTTTGCTTCTACTGCATAGATAAGTTGTATACTGATATGGTTGCTATAAGAAGAATGGAGACTCTCAGTCCACTTTACTCTTACATTGTTGATCAATGGGATTGGGAGATTCGAGTCCCTGAAAACGTTAATGACTTAAATGAAAATTATAATAACAACAAAAATAGAAATACGATTCAAAATATGTTCTGCGAAGAGGCAAGGAAAAACAGAAATCTTAAGTTTCTAAAACTTGTAGTCACAAAAATGTACGACATTTTTAGAGAGTGTGAAGATTCTGTCAACAGATAATATCCAACTCTCTCTAAAAAACTTCCAAAAGAGATTCATTTTATAACAACACAAGAGCTTGAGGATCTCTACCCTTCTCTCTCGCATAAGGAAAGAGAGTCCAAAATTGCAAAAGAGAAAAAAGCGATATTTCTTACTGGAATAGGTCATAAACTCAAATCTGGCCAGCCACATGATATCAGAGCCGTAGATTATGATGATTGGAATCTTAATGGGGACATTATATTCTACTCAGACCCATTAGAAACTGCAATTGAAATGAGTTCAATGGGAATACGTGTTGACGAGAACAGCTTGAAAGAACAACTGGAAATATCTGGGAAATCTAAATCTGGCAAAAATGACGTATTCACGCCTTTCCAGAAAAAAATTATTGATCAAAAAATCCCACTATCTGTTGGTGGCTGTATTGGTCAATCTAGAGTTGCAATGTTTATGTTAGAGAGAAAGCACATTGCAGAGGTTCAAGTTGGAACTTTCTCTCAGAAATTTCAGAAAAAATGGAGGAAAGAAGGAGTTGATATATTGTACTCCTTTGATGGTTGATAAAAAGTATCTAAAAATAAAATCCTTAAAGTTTATTTTATTATTTAAGGTTAATCGAAGAATATTTTTAGTAAAAATTTTATAACCAAAATATAAATAAATTCTATTATATACACATTTATCTAAAAAGGGATATTTAAATATATTTAGGAATAATTTTTTATAAACTAAACATTTCGTTTTTATATATATATGTTGTATATAATAACGTACCGTCGTGTAATAAAGTTAT
>NW_027289223.1:0-873 GCF_016086655.4 Lepeophtheirus salmonis | reverse complement strand
GGCTCTGTTTCTAGCGATTTAAGAACCGGAACTGCTAGACCGATACGGGCACAACCTTGCCAAGGTGATTACACTTGAAAGTCGACTTCATTGAGCATTATCATTGTCACATGAATTTACGTGATGGTCTAATGTTGGAATGGACTATTTGGGACCTTTATCATGTATAAATGATTGTGAAATGCATACATAACCTAAAAAGATTTGGCTTCCACCCTTTATTGTTTCCACCCTAGACCTATAGACATACAAGTTACAAGGTCATGCTGAACATTAGATTCCTCGACATATTTCGACGATTTGTCGGAAAATGGGGTATACCATCCCAATTTTATCCAGATAATGCAACAAATTTTTAAAAAGCCAACACTTCATAAACGAAGTTTTTCCTTAAGTCAAACTTTGATAAGAATCAAAGAGAACCTTCCATAGTGAGTCCCCAACAGATTGGAAGTTCTCCAAACAAGATGGACTGTGGAAAAACGGGTCTAACAGAACGAATGGTTGGCATATTTAAAAGACAATTTAGAATTGCAGCTCAACGAAATTGGCTCACAGTTCTAGAAATAGAAACAAAATGTATTTTTTAATGCTGAAAAAAAAAAAACCTTCGACTTTTAAGAAACCTAAAAAATAAAACTCCTCATGTTAGAAATCATTAAATTTATCAAGGTTACTTTTTAGCCGTTTATTGTTGTAATTTGCCGATTTCCCCCCGATTTCGCTTATCCCCACCTGGCAACCCTGGAAATACATGGATTTTTTTAAAATCAAAATGATCTGTTTTATTGGAAGGCGGTGGATTTAGGGCAGTAGTTCTTAACCCTTTTTCCTTGTTTGCACCATATTCAATTCATTAACCAGTTCTCCCAC
>NW_027289222.1:0-1485 GCF_016086655.4 Lepeophtheirus salmonis | reverse complement strand
TTTCAGATTGTCATATTTGTTGAAATGTACAAATTAAATTTGGTAATATATCATTAGTACTAATAAATAAATGAATTATCTTCTTAAATAAACTTCCTTTAGTACTGAAGAATATGTACCAATTGACTAACAATAAAACAGAGATAATTACAGCCACAAAACTAGTTTTTATCATAACTAATAAACATAGATAAAAACAAAAAAATTACTCAATTATATTTGAATTAATAAAATTTGAATATAATTCTTCCTTGGGAATTAAATCAATATTTTGGCCACTCCTTGTCACATCCATCCAGGAAGCACTACAGGGTCAATCAGGTAAATCCAGACCACCTTTAACTGCATCCTAATCAATAAGGGAAGCAAGTAGAGGCTTGAAATTATATTTACAAGGTATAATAAAATCAAAGAAGAAATTCATCCAATGTATCTGCCATCATCGCCAATCATTTGCTCGATATGACCCCTAAATGATTTGCAGGCCTTCAATAACCTCGCAGGGGATACTTTTTTCCAGTAGTTGATGGCGTGGACGCCTTCAAGAAGTCGATGCTATTTTGTGAATGAGCAAATACCTTTCTATTAATTCATATCGGGGGAGTTAGGGGACCAGCTATCAAAACAACACCTTTTCTAGTTTAAACAAGTTTTTGGTCTTGCGAACCTTCTGAGATGGGGCTAAGTCTTGTTGAAACAGGAACTCCACACCATTGGCTGCAGCTTTCATCCAATGTATCATTTGGTCTAACAGGAGTTCAGAGTAACTGTCGGGACATACCCTCTCTTTTGGCTCAAATAAGATGGAGGGAATGGTAAAAAAGAAGAGTTATCAACCAGCTTGTTCACGAACTCATTGATTTACCTCCTTCTAAGAACAACAGAAGAGATTTTCTCCAGTTTTGTGACAGTGTATCATCTGTAAAAAGATCTTTAGAAATAAATAACGTAGTCATTGATGAAAATAGACTCCCAAGAACAATTTTAATATCAATATAATATGGGATATTCTGCTTCTGCACGAGTCATGTGTGACGAAAACTCCCTGATAAGTTCGATAACAAGTCATACCGAATGGCCAAACAACACATCCTCACGGCATTCATAAAGGCCACCAGGCTCACCAACGGTAAGCGTCTCCTCAATGACCTGAAGACCCTGGAGGAAGAATCCTCTTCTTCTCCGACGAGAAGAACTACAACGTCCAGAATGACAGGTGACTTGACAAGGAGAGAGAAGAGGTCCCTGCGGTCTTCACCACAAAGTTCCTGGGCTCCGTGATGATCTTGGGTGTCATCTGTAGCACCGGTGAGGTGATGCCTCCTTTCTTCTTCAATCCCAAGGAAAGGGTTAATGCAATAAGGTACTGCGAAGTCATGGAGGAGTTCGTCATCCCCTGGATGAAGGATACGGCCGCTGGGAGGGAGTTCATATTCCAACAAGACTCAGCGCCCACACACATCGCCATGAGGACCACCAACCTCT
>NW_027289221.1:0-4596 GCF_016086655.4 Lepeophtheirus salmonis | reverse complement strand
CGTAGTATATCTTCATTAAACATTTTGCTAATAAATACATTCGTTATACCCTCAAAAATCATAATAAAGCAGGCAGATCTAAAGAGAGTCGTTCAAAAGAACGAATCGTTCACGAATGACACATCACTGAATGAAAGACCAAATGAAGGATCGAATTTTTGTAAGTAATCCATGTTTTCTAAACCAAAATTCTAGCGTAGACTTCAAATTTAGGTCAAAATACATAATATGCAATAGTTTTTTTGTTTTTTTATATACTCATTTTTGTAATGGTATGTCTAATCTGACGGAAATAAAAATATATCTTCATTATTTTCAAATTTTACAAATGAATGAGTCTAATAACTGAGGTTTTGAGAACCTATAGATGTTTTGTGAACAAATGGACCTTGATTTAGTGAATTTCATTCGTTGGTCATATAAAATCGAGTTTCTGTTGCTTCTTATTTTTTTTCTCCTAAAGTATTAAGTAATCTGACTCAAATTGGTTATCATTTTCATAGATAACTATATCCTGGGCACAATCGCTTAAGTTTTCACGAATATTCCGTATATTGGTTGAAAAAAAAAAAAATCTGTAATATTGGAGCTGGCTGGGGAAAAATAAACACATCAGCCTAAAATATACTTTTCAAATACAAACGATCCAATTTTCAAGTATCTTGCTCCCAACATTTTTATGTACCATCTGTTTCAATGACCGACGCCATTTTTTTTTTCACACGCCAATAAAGTTAGGGAGTAGGTGTAATAGTTTTATTTTTTTATTGTTCTTGTACAAGAAATGTTATAAATTAGATATCAATTTAAAAGCTTATTAAATTTCCAATAAAAGATGTGGAAATCAAGTCCTTTTCTATCAGTAGATATGGCTACCTAAAGTCAGGAATTTATCTAAAAGTTTGAATTTCCGATTCCAATTTGATCCTCAGCTTCAAATTCATGTTCTAGAGATCCTCACTTGACTTTAGTCCTTGAATTGCAACCAGGACAGCACCAATGCATTTTGTAAGATCTAAAAAGTAAAAATTGATAATATTATATGTCATGAATAATAATAATTTAGAGTTGTGGAGGTGGAGTTATAAAAACATTATAAGACTCCACAACCATGTAATAACTAGTCAAGTGTGACTCAATCATCAAAAATAGTACAATTGCAAACATTCGATGATACTTCGTAACTGTATTACTAGAATTAAATAAAAGGACAGGGTGGATTTATCGTAATGACTGAAGGGGCTGGAACCATAGAGCCCCGCAACGTACACTATGGAGACCCCACACGCTCTTGATCCGGCCCTGGAGCTTGAAGTTCACCAACTGTCGGATGCAGAAATAACTTTACTTAATAATTCAAATCTTACCCCTCTCCTTCAATTATAAACGAATAATCTCTAGTAGGAACCTCAGAATACTTTTAATGACTAAATATAAAGGAAAAACAACGTGTATCTACTAAGAAAGAAAATAAAAAACAGTACGTTCTCCATTTCTATAGTTATGGACGTCTCGAGCACTTGGACCACATACTAGAAAACATATGCTCCAAGGCCTGGCTTCGAAGAAGTTCAAGAATATTTTATTTAATTAATAAAAATATATTAATACGGTTTTTCAATACAGATTTAAAGAGTTTTCCACGTTAAAATCTATAAATATTTATTCATAAGAGGACAATTAATAAGAATTCAAGACTAAATAAGCTGCAATATATCACCAATATAATTTACAATAATTATTTCAAAATGGATGCACACACCAGTAAAATTAATGTTCATAACTTAAACATTATCAGATTAAATTTTGGCAACCTTTCTAGATTTGAGCTTGTTTTCAGATTATCTTTTTCTGTCTTTCTGTCGGATGTTGTCAATGAGTTGAGAATCCAAATTTTACCCATCACGTTGAAGAGGATTTGGGAAATCTTAACAAGAGTACTTGCCCATTTGTGACTTTGATCACACACAGTGTCAACTATTCTAGACAGTTATCTGACAAAGAAAAAGACATGATTCTAGAATTTGATTGAAATTTGGCACCACTCATCTTCGACTACTTTAGAACAGAGATACATCAAGGCGAATGTGAAGAGATATATTTTCAAAGCTGAAACACTTCCTCCTAAAATATCAAATTCAAAAAGAAAAAGATGAAGAGTGGATTAAAAGGATGTCAAATTCATTCAACAATGTGTTTGATTGTTACAAATGCCGGTGTTTTAAGGATATAGTAAAGTTTGAAGACATTGGTTTTGTTAATTGTATCGGTAAAGAAGATCAAACGATTTCAAATTCAATGTCCTTACATGGATATAGTTATGTAGAGTTTTATATTGATCAGAAGACAACTAAAAAGTTAAAGATAAGTTGGGAAGAAGACAGCGATTTCAATGGAAATTAATGCGATTCAGAAAAAACAAAATGAAAACAAAAGAAAGTTGCTACATGAGTCCGACCGTCAAAAAAGATTAAGATCTCTGCAGTCCTATGATGATACCAAATTGAATTGGACTCCAAATATTTATTAGAATGCAATTCAATTTATCAGCATTGTAGACGAGGAAATTATAATGAAACGCATGAGAACTTTGTAATAAAAGAAATAGGTATGACTTTAATGAGTGATTGTAACAAGCTGGAGATTCGATTTGAGCTATGGAACAACAGCAGCCATGATTAACTCTACAATAAATGACTTATGTAAAATAATTTGATTTAATAACCCTGAAAATTACCATGTTAGGATAGGAAAAGTTGATAATTTCAGAAGAAAATATGGTGACAAATTAATAAATGAACATGAAGACTCTTTAGAAAATGTTGAATGTTTTGGCTTTGATGAAAAGAAGAGTTAGTGCAGAGTTATTCATTCTGATAAAAAACACTGGACAAATACACAATAGTAAAGTATCCCGGAGCCACTTATGTCGACCATTTTCTGCCTACAAATAGAAAGGCAAACAAAATCATGAGTATAGCTGAAAAAGTTAAATCTAAAAAATCGTTAAACACAATATTAGCTGATGGTTGTGGAGTGAACACTCGTCCTGAGAAAGGGGGATATTAGATTTGTCGAATTAGAATTACAACAAGCCCTACGAATCATTATTTGCTTATTACACGAAAAAAATGAGTTGCCCTTCAGGCACTTATTCGAAGAAATTGATGGTAAAACTGAAGGACCAGGAAATTATACAGGATTCATTGGCAAAACAATTTCTTCAAAAGATGGACTCAATCTAAAACCACCTGAAGAAGGCAGAAATGTTTGAAGCAGCTGATGGAAAAGTACATATGATTGATTATGAGATAAAAACAATGACATAGATTACTTATATCCTATTGTGTGATTTGGTCCAGGATGGACCAATTAAAGGAGATTTATCCATTTTGAATCGCAATCTTTGAAACTGAGCTTAGCTTTTTAAAACACTACTACAGCAAATATTCTTAGGCTTTATTGTCAATCTAAAACTACCAAAGGAATATAGTTAAAGACCTACTCGTAATTAACCTTGTTGGTACTTCAATTTGAATCTTCTTCCAAAATATAAAAAATTATTAGAAAATTCTAAAGTACCAAAAGCAAGGATATGTTTCATATTCACCCTTCAAAAGGTCTTTGGTAATGGTCATTCTGGGGCAATTTTGTTGTAGAGATGTATGATTCTAATAACATAAAATAAAGAAAAAAGTTCTAAAATACATATTGGGAGACAAAGGTAGTCAAATATAAAAAAATATTAGAAAATTTAAAGTACAAGATAATATTAACACTGGATGGTATCAAATTATTTTGACATGTTGGATTGGGAAAAACCTTGGCATAGAGAAATTTCCTCTCTTCTAAGAAAATATTCAAATGAAAGACTAAATACTTACAGCTCAAGGAAGAAAGCGAGATTTGGAATTAAATCAAATCCTAAATCGTTCTCAAAGTGTGGAAAGACTTGTTCCCATAGGCTGGGGACTTTAAGTACAAGGTGAGATGAAGAAAGGCGTATTTCTAATAATTCTGGAATAAGTTGAAATCGTTCAATGAAAGCTCAAAACTGTATTCAGAGAAATATGTTTGACTAATAAATATCTTTCAGGGAAATAGTCGATTATCAATAAATTATTTTGTATACATATGATTTTGATTAAATATTACATTAATAATCTTTGGAAGGCTGTTGTGGTAAGATTATTTATTCGGGGCATATCAAAAAATATATATCCTTGCAACCTCATACTAAAATTAGAGCAAATCTCTAAAATGACCGTAGTGAGTTTTGAAAAGACTTAGAGGGAAACTATAACTATTTTCGTAACCCTTAGGTATACCAAATTCACCCTTTAAATGCGCACCTTCATATTATTTCATTTTAAAAATAGTGGGGGCTCTAAAGTACATATGTCAATCCTTGAATTATTTGTATATATTCATTTTAAAGTAACTTAGCCTTTTACCCAAAGCTAAAACATGTTTTTGAGCTTTGTGCCCATGAGAGCCCTAACTTCATTCCTGTTGCCGATTAAGTTGCCGACCATTGCCCTGTCATTGATCTATGGAATGGGTAATATTATCCGATTTTGTATAAGATCTTAGGAG
>NW_027289220.1:0-1764 GCF_016086655.4 Lepeophtheirus salmonis | reverse complement strand
AGGAAGAAAAAGAAAATTTAGTATTGGCTAATCTAATAATTTCCAAGGAGAGAAAGGAGCAAGTTGCATTTGCTAGAATTGTAAATTATAATCTTCTTTTTTACATACTAGCATTGTTACGGAATGCTCTCGTAATTATTGATCATAAACAATGTTTATATCATTTTTTGTATATTATATATTTTACAGTCAATCAAAAATGACTACTATTTTAGGAATTTCATGGAATTCCAGTCAATGTTAGTCATTTTGTGGAATTTTGTTTCACTTAGGCATTTCACGAAATGATTACAATTTCCAGTGTTTTCATAAAGTGACTAAAATGATGGTCCAGCCATTTTATGAGATGCCTGATGATGATTATAAATATAAGAATAAGAATCATGAAAAATATATCTGTGCTAAAAAGCCATCCTTTTTATTTACCAATCCGAAAAAATAATACAAAACATATGCATACACAAACCTTCCAGGGGCGTCGGCTGGGACTTTTTGTCTTGTTCAATAATTTTTGTGAGATTTTTTTTTAATGGGAAGACTGAGGTACAAAATTATTTAAAGAATTTCTTTACTTAAGGTCATTCGACTATATCCTGGAATGGGGGAAAAAATAATTTTTTAAATTTTTACAGAAAATTCAATAAAAGTGATATATATATATAATTCTGCGAACGATCTTGCCTTGACACCTTCCAAAACTTATTTTAAAAAACATACCCAAGAAAGAATTTCGTAAGTAAGTTTTTTAGGTGAAACAAAATATGGTTTTGAAAAGAAAAAAAAAATCTGAAGAGAGAACAAGTGTTCGTCTGTTATTTTAATTTGCTTTCTCAAGGACTTAAGCATCGGTGAATGAATTTGTCATATTTAGTTTGTATTTATTGTTGAGGGAGTGTCAGATTACTTCATTTTTGTTCTTTTTATTCTTTAGAAGGCTACCATCGGGTGGTCTATCTCAATCATTGATATACCTCTGTGGAGGTTTGATGACTCCTGGTAAGAATATTCCGATATTTACTTTTTCTAATTTTTCTTCTAATGGGAAAACCACGTCCAACTAGAATGATTGTATGCTTTGAAAAATAACTGGCAAGAATGAGTTAGAAAAGTATACTGCAGTAGAAGAAGAGGTGGACAAGCCAAGCGCTTATTCTTAGGTGAATGAAGAAGATGATATTAATATAACAGAAAAACATGTGTCTAATATAGGCAAAGTATCTCTGGCAAATGTGTTCAAATAAAGATGGGGGGAAAATACGCAACAAAAGGAAAACAATACTTCTGCATATTCCATTTCGCAAATGAGTGAAGCTAATATCCCTTTTACTGATACTGAAGTGGAAATTCTGCCTTCTAATAGGGTGAAAGATGAGACCGAGGAATTGCCAAATCAGCCTCATTTTTAGAGTCTATTATCAATAACTGATAAAATGAATACCTCCCCTTGATTTTGATTTGGTATCTTAACGTTGATATTTATCAAAACCTTTGAGTCAAAGGCTATTCTGAAATTATTTCATAATCATTATCAGAAAATAATTGGTTGCCCTGGAAGTGGTTTCCCAAGACCCAAAAAATTTGTAGATTGCTCCGTGTTTTCTTGTAATATTGTCCGGTATCTCCTTTAATTTTCGTTACTACAATAGAGTATTTAAATTACTCCTTGAAACACAAGTATGGAGGCTTCAGAATAAGTGAAACAAAACAATTTATTAGTTGTCGATTGCAAAGAAAAATCATTATGCTTATCGCCAACATTAGCAC
>NW_027289219.1:0-471 GCF_016086655.4 Lepeophtheirus salmonis | reverse complement strand
GACTACCAACTAAAACATCTAGTTATGCTACAGGGAGGGGGGATCAGATTGTCGCCTACTTTAAACCTTGATAACTTGAAGACGACATTATCAAATAAAAAACAGGTTACCAAATAGGAAAGCTATTATCGTCAGCGGAAGATACGTAGTTCAGTTAGCATCATGCCGTCATCATATGAGGAGATTAAGCACTATAAGTGGAACGAGGAGCATTCAAGGTCCACCGTAGTCATAGACTTGGTTAATAATGGAGGTGAAATCTCCATTTCAACGACTGCTTCAACCTTAGGAGTGAATTTACGGACTGTTCAGCGTATCCGTAAGAAGCTAGAGGACACCTGGGATGTTGATGCCACCATAAAGAGGGCACCCAAGGAAGAGGGCGCCAACAGGAAGGTCAGGGACAATGACTTTGTCGACAAGGTGAAGAAGATGGTTGAGAATGACCCTACCAGGTCCATGAAGGGATCT
>NW_027289218.1:0-2985 GCF_016086655.4 Lepeophtheirus salmonis | reverse complement strand
GGGATTGAGCCCGAAAATCTTTTATGCAGCAGATAAAACATTATTAGGTCTGACTAAATACCTTTGAAAGGGGGGAAAGCAGAATTTCTTTTAATTCGAAAATTCAATTCTGATCCCATAGAGAGTCGATTTGGGCGGTATAGGCAACTTGGAGGTGGCAGTTACCATCTTAGATGTCGCCAGTTTCTGGAAGCTGAAAGAAAGATTCGTTTGTCTCTGCTTCTTCGGGTGGTAATTACAACTGTATCCCAGATGAAGGAAATTTTCTCATTGGAAACTAACAAAAAAATTGAGGAAATTGATCACGTTGTTAAAAAATTTTCAATTCAATTCCGTCAGATTGTTTTTTGGTTTTAAATCTACCATCAAGACAAAATAGTATCGTTTATTACCTTAGTGGATATGTAACTCGTGCCATATTGAAGAAAAAATCTCTCTGCAGTCAGAAATTTCTATCTTCACCGGGCAACAATCAGTTTGAAAAATCCGATTCCTATGCAGAAGAAGACTTTTTAAATAAAATTGATAGAGGTGGCCTTAAAAAGGCAAGTAATATTATCTGGTCATATTTATCAATATCTCAAGTAAAGCTTTAATAATGAAGAAATATTTAGTTCTTTAATTGGTATGTCTCACCCGAGATCAGTTTTTATGAGGGCTGATTAAGAACTATTTCTTTCTTTTGACTTATCTTGTATCAGAGATTCATGTGACCAAGGTCATTCTTTGAGTTTAAATTATATTAATATATGTACCTTTTTTCAATATGTTTACCAAAAACTTTGCGTCTGATTCCAATAGTAAAATTCATTCAAACAGAAAAATAAATAATTTAACTAAAATATGCAGTACTTCAAAAAAGATTAAAAAACTTAATTCTAACAAACAATTTAATTATTGATATTAAATAAATTATTTTGAAAAATTATGTAAGTTGTATTGTGTTTCATTTTAACAGAACGAAGAACAAAATGAAATGATGATGAGATTCTTCTATGTTTAATTAATTCCTTTTTCCTCAATTTTTTCCCTTAGTATGTCAAAAAGGGAAGGAAAAAAATCGCAGCGGATTCCATGTAATATAGTCAAGGGTAGCTATAGACTGAGATAGCCATCGATTTTTTTACCTGTTCAAGTGTAGTACCAAAAAAAAGTTAATAAAGTCAATAGTACTGAAATATCATCAAAAATTTATGAATAACCAAATATGATACATATATTCGAGCAGTATTTTTTAAATATATCCCCTTCAATTGAGACCTTTTAATACAACGCAAGGTATAATTCTGCATTATCAATGATAAAAAAATAAATAACAAATATTAATCTTAATCAAAATGTGGAATGCATTTTTTTAGGATGTAAAAGGGTTATCAAGAATATTCAAATAAAGCTTTTTGGAAGACACGGAGGATAATTTAGCAGCTTTGCGTCGTTGATATGATGTTGATTCATTTTTCGCTTTAGACTTGAACGAATTTCATCGTTTCTTGCTTACAAAGTTCCTGACATTGAATACTTTGCCAGAAATCTTGAGGTATTATTAGATTAGTTGTGAGTAAAGCTTTAAACCAATTAGCGAAACAAGGGCCCTCTGATGAACAGACCAAAAATGGTATGGTGCACAGTTTTTTTGCCCGCTAGAGGGCTGTTTAGTTATTGTTTGGAAGGATAATTAGGGAGTTAGTATGATGTGGAATAGATTTTAATTTTTAGAAGATGCTCATTGAAGGTGCGGAAGACGGAAATTGAATTTTTGGGTATAAGGGGGAAAATATTATGGGTTGACTTGCACCTTAATGATAACTCTTAACTTTCTTTTGAGGAGCTCAAATTGAAGTATCAAGTATGCTTCAAACCGTTAAGTGTTTTGTGGTAAGAATGAGCCGCATTGTATGAGTATCAAAAATAATTTACTCTTTAGTTTTGTTATATTTTCAGATTAATTAACTTTCTCATTCAAAATGTCTTTATTAGTCTTATCCCTTACTGAAGACGAACTTAGATCTCAAAGAAATTATTACTGGATCAGTTTCATCAGATTCCTTTATTTATGGGAAGATACTCACATCATAAATGTATCGCAAATGGAGAGAATCGTCTCATGAAGAACCCGTATACTATGTACAATATCTACAACTCGTCAATCTTCAATGATAATAAATAAATAAATCGACACTTGTCAATTTTAATTTATTTCTTAAGTGGTTTTAGTTTACTACTAATGCTGTTTTCATTTAGTTTTTATTAACTTGGATATATCATGCATCACTATTTAGTATTTACTGGATCTATTATGAATATATACATATTAAAAAATAATACGATCAAATGTATCACGAGCTACTGGTATAATATGTAGTCTGTAATGTATACTTTTAGTACACCATTATTCAATATTATGAAGCGCACCATAAATAATTTCCATTGTCATTGTTTAAACAAACAAAATTATAAAAACGTTATTGAAATTTTTATTCATGTTACATATATTTCAAAAAAAAAAAAAAAAAATCAATTGTTTATATTCAAAGACACTTTTCATTGTACTTACAAGTCCAATATTAGTTATTTTTCCAATGAAGAATGTATAATTTGTTTAAAATAAAAATAAATGTAAAATTAATTAACAATATTGTATTTCGAAATTATTTAATATTTATATAATAGCTTTTAAAGGGTAAATTAATAGATTAAGATTATTTGATCGCTGATAATTTATGTAAAAATATATGAAATTACGACAAGGATTCTAGATTTTTGGCATGCCATCTTTGTAACTATGGAACTATAGTCCAGAAAATGTTCGAAGTAGAACAACACAGTAAAACCCAAATTCACGAAAGGAATTTGAAAAACTTGAGGGGAAGGATATATTTCTTGCATTGGACAAAACTACTGACACTCGACAGCGGTCCATGACTACAGTGTTGGTTGGCCCTTTATATGGTTAATTTTTGGGTCGTCCTTATCTCATAAATTTGG
>NW_027289217.1:0-511 GCF_016086655.4 Lepeophtheirus salmonis | reverse complement strand
TAAATAGATCAGTCTATATTAAATTGTCCACAAAAGTCAATTTTTAACTTCAACATTTCACAATTTGATAGAATTTATTATTCATGTAAATTTATACCCGTAAAACAGAGAAACATTTTATGGAATTAAATTATTGGTTATTTATATATACTTCTATAGTCCTTTAATTTTAAATAGTGAATTAATCTGAACCAATAGCTCCATTTCAACTAAAAATAAATGCATATAATTCATTGTGTATTTTTATAATAACCTGGATCTCATTTTTTATTCAAATCAAAATATCTCCAAAAAAGAGAAAATTTTGATCTCTATATTTTAAAATGTATTTCTTGAAGATAAAATACAAATTTACGGTCTAAACTCATAATAAAGGGTTAAACCAATTAATGCAAAAATGATTTGAAAGAATATTTAAAAAATAGAAATTGAAATTTAGTTTGTTAGTTTTTTTGGGTGAAGTCTCAACTAATTCAATTTTAATAAAATTAGATTTGATGCATCAGAAACG